>NC_139601.1:16421369-16436369 GCF_946808225.1 Silurus aristotelis | reverse complement strand
AGTGTGTGAGTGAGTGAGAGAGTGTGTGAGTGAGTGAGAGAGTGTGTGAGTGAGTGAGAGAGTGTGTGAGTGAGTGAGTGAGAGTGAGAGAGAGTGTGAGTGAGTGAGAGAGTGTGTGGGTGAGAGAGTGAGAGAGTGTGTGAGTGAGTGAGAGAGTGTGTGAGTGAGTGAGAGAGTGTGTGGGTGAGAGAGTGAGAGAGTGTGTGAGTGAGTGAGAGAGTGTGTGAGTGAGTGAGTGAGAGTGAGAGAGAGTGTGAGTGAGTGAGAGAGTGTGTGGGTGAGAGAGTGAGAGAGTGTGTGAGTGAGTGAGAGAGAGTGTGAGTGAGTGAGAGAGTGTGTGGGTGAGAGAGTGAGAGAGTGTGTGAGTGAGTGAGAGAGTGTGTGAGTGAGTGAGAGAGTGTGTGAGTGAGTGAGTGAGAGAGTGTGTGAGTGAGTGAGTGAGAGAGTGTGTGAGTGAGTGAGTGAGAGAGTGTGAGTGAGTGAGAGAGTGTGTGGGTGAGAGAGTGAGAGAGTGTGTGGGTGAGAGAGTGAGAGAGTGTGTGTGAGAGTGAGAGAGAGTGAGTGAGTGAGAGTGAGAGAGAGTGAGTGAGTGAGAGTGAGAGAGAGTGAGTGAGTGAGAGTGAGAGAGAGTGAGTGAGTGAGAGTGAGAGAGAGTGAGTGTGAGAGTGAGAGAGAGTGTGAGTGAGTGAGAGAGTGTGTGGGTGAGAGAGTGAGAGAGTGTGTGAGTGAGTGAGAGAGTGTGTGAGTGAGTGAGTGAGAGAGTGTGTGAGTGAGTGAGAGAGTGTGTGAGTGAGTGAGTGAGAGTGAGAGAGAGTGTGAGTGAGTGAGAGAGTGTGTGGGTGAGAGAGTGAGAGAGTGTGTGAGTGAGTGAGAGAGTGTGTGAGTGAGTGAGAGAGTGTGTGGGTGAGAGAGTGAGAGAGTGTGTGAGTGAGTGAGTGAGAGAGTGTGTGAGTGAGTGAGTGAGAGAGTGTGTGAGTGAGTGAGTGAGAGTGAGAGAGAGTGTGAGTGAGTGAGAGAGTGTGTGGGTGAGAGAGTGAGAGAGTGTGTGAGTGAGTGAGAGAGAGTGTGAGTGAGTGAGAGAGTGTGTGGGTGAGAGAGTGAGAGAGTGTGTGAGTGAGTGAGAGAGTGTGTGAGTGAGTGAGTGAGAGAGTGTGTGAGTGAGTGAGTGAGAGAGTGTGTGAGTGAGTGAGAGAGTGTGTGAGTGAGTGAGTGAGAGTGAGAGAGAGTGTGAGTGAGTGAGAGAGTGTGTGGGTGAGAGAGTGAGAGAGTGTGTGAGTGAGTGAGAGAGTGTGTGAGTGAGTGAGTGAGTGAGTGAGTGAGAGAGTGTGTGAGTGAGAGAGTGTGTGAGTGAGAGTGAGAGAGTGTGTGAGTGAGTGAGTGAGAGAGTGTGTGAGTGAGTGAGTGAGAGTGAGAGAGAGTGTGAGTGAGTGAGAGAGTGTGTGGGTGAGAGAGTGAGAGAGTGTGTGAGTGAGTGAGAGAGTGTGTGAGTGAGTGAGTGAGTGAGTGAGTGAGTGAGAGAGTGAGTGAGTGAGTGAGAGAGTGTGTGAGTGAGTGAGAGAGTGTGTGAGTGAGTGAGTGAGTGAGTGAGTGAGAGAGTGTGTGAGTGAGAGAGTGTGTGAGTGAGAGTGAGAGAGTGTGTGAGTGAGTGAGTGAGAGAGTGTGTGAGTGAGTGAGAGAGTGTGTGAGTGAGTGAGTGAGAGTGAGAGAGAGTGTGAGTGAGTGAGAGAGTGTGTGGGTGAGAGAGTGAGAGAGTGTGTGAGTGAGTGAGAGAGTGTGTGAGTGAGTGAGTGAGTGAGTGAGTGAGTGAGTGAGAGAGTGAGTGAGTGAGTGAGAGAGTGTGTGAGTGAGAGAGTGAGAGAGTGTAAGAGTGTGTGAGTGAGAGAGTGTGTGAGTGAGAGAGTGTGTGAGTGAGAGAGTGTGTGAGTGAGAGAGTGAGTGAGAGTGAGAGAGTGTGTGAGTGAGAGAGTGTGTGAGTGAGAGAGTGTGTGAGTGAGAGAGTGAGTGAGAGTGAGAGAGTGAGTGAGAGTGAGAGAGTGTGTGAGTGAGAGTGTGTGAGTGAGAGAGTGTGTGAGTGAGAGAGTGAGTGAGAGTGAGAGAGTGAGTGAGTGAGAGAGTGTGTGAGTGAGAGAGTGAGTGAGAGTGAGAGAGTGTGTGAGTGAGAGAGTGAGTGAGAGTGAGAGAGTGTGTGAGTGAGAGAGTGTGTGAGTGAGAGAGTGTGTGAGTGAGAGAGTGTGTGAGTGAGAGAGTGAGTGAGAGTGAGAGAGTGTGTGAGTGAGAGAGTGTGTGAGTGAGAGAGTGTGTGAGTGAGAGAGTGAGTGAGTGAGAGAGTGAGTGAGTGAGAGAGTGAGTGAGAGTGAGAGAGGCACTGTGATTGTTAGCGATGAAGTAATACAACAATTCAAAAAACACACTAAACACACAATAAGACCACTCCAATATGATCACACAAGACAACAGACAACAAATAACACAACAACCTGTAAAAAAATAACAACCCACAACACAACCTGTAACACAACCTGTTGCATCCAGTAACCAAACCCATAACACAGCCTTTAAAAAAAATAACACATCCCGTAACAAATATGAACCCGCAACACAACCTGTAACACAACCTGTAACCAAACAGTGTGAACTGCGTCACCAGGATCTCGTATTCACAAAGGTACATCTCGTGTGAGCCGACACACACACACACACACACACACACACTTGATACACACCATATTTACACTAAAAAAATCGCAAGAAAAACACAAAGCAAGAAAAAGACAACAACATGTGAGAAACAAAAAGGAGGCGGAGTTTATTAAAAACCCCAAGTGATACTTTGTGCTTCACTCGAAACGTATCCACACACGGTCTGGTCCCAAACCTGCTCCATTATGACCCAACATGCACAAAGCTAGCTCCATGAAGATCTGCTTTCCATAGACTGGAGGATGTGAATACCCACTGAGGATGATGGTGATGATGATGATGATGATGATGATGAGGATGAGGATGACGGAGGCTGATTAATGACTCACCTTTTTCGGCGTGTCCCATTTGCACTGGAGTTGGAGAACAAAAAAAAAAGAAAGAAAAAGAGAAAGAGAGAAAAACAGAGGCAGTGAGACACCACTGTAAAATTTAGACATTGCGAGTGAGAAAGATCTACATGCATGAGACAACGAAAGTGAGACTTCGGGATTGGGACAGTCCTGTAATAGTAAGACAGCGCTGAGAAAGAGAGAGACAGTGCTAAAAAAGAGTAACACAATCCTGAAAAAGAGTGAGACAGCACTGAGAGTGAGAGACAGCATTGAGAGAGTAGGACAACAGAGTGAGAGAAATTGAGATAGCACAGAAAAAATAAGACCGAACTAAGAGACCATGAGAAAGAGAAAGACAGCACAAAGATGAAGAGAGCACTGAGAAAGAGTGGGACACCAATGAGAGAGACGGCGAGACAGCGCCGAGAGAGACGGCAAGACAGCGCAGAGAGACAGCGCAGAGAGACCAGCGCAGAGAGACAGCGCTGAGAGACAGCGCTGAGAGACAGCGCTGAGAGACAGCGCTGAGAGACACCTCCTCTGTGGCTCTTTGCCTGGTCCTGGGTGAGATAATCAGAGTGCAGTCTGATCAGCCCTTGGCACTGCGTCATCTCTTTCTGAGGCTTAATGAAATGAATCTGGGTTCGGACTGCTTTGATTAATTAATCCGCAATTCCGCGGACAGCTGGGCGAGACGAGGGTCACGGCTCGACAGATGTGGGGAGGGAACACAGCTGGCGTTCGGAGCAGAGCCTCGATCTCGTCTCGTTTCAGCAGCGGGAATAAGGATGAGGGAGGAAAGTGAGGAAGAGGTGCTGAGGAGATCCTGTGATATTTCACTCTGCTCCACGCTCTCACGCTCGTTTCCCATCGCTCGCCACATCTCCATTCATTTCCAATCAACAGATTTACATTTGCTGTCGTTTCCATAGTAACGGATCGCTCAGAACTCGGGCGCGGCTCAATAAAGGAGAAGGAAGGAGTCTCCAGTGCCGAGTGAAGGCGGGACCATGAACAAACTATTATTACTGACATGAAATACAACTAGAAACTGATAAAAAAAAAAAAAAAAGCTAACGGTAACGGTAACTCCGCCTCCTCACACCAAGTCTCGACTCTTTTCTCACATCAGTATTAACTCTGCTTTATCAGTGCCTCGTACAACCATCCTGCCTCCTAAACCATCCTGCCTCCTGACTTATCCTGCCTCCTAAACCATCCTGCCTCCTAAACCATCCTGCCTCCTAAACCATCCTGCCTCCTGACTCATCCTGCCTCCTGACTCATCCTGCCTCCTAAACCATCCTGCCTCCTAAACCATCCTGCCTCCAGACTCATCCTGCCTCCTAAACCATCCTGCCTCCAGACTCATCCTGCCTCCAGACTCATCCTGCCTCCTAAACCATCCTGCCTCCCGACTCATCCTGCCTCCTAAACCATCCTGCCTCCTGACTTATCCTGCCTCCCGACTCATCCTGCCTCCCAAAATCATCCTGACTTATCTGCCTCCTTACTCATCCTTCTACCCGACTTATTTTGCTTCCTGACTCGAGACTCATTCTGCCTCATTTTTCCTGCCTAATCATTCTGACTCCTTCTCCATCCTGACTCTGCCTCCTGACTCATTCTGCCTCATTTAATCTTCTGACCTGTTCCAACACCCAACCCAGTTTTGATTCCTGACTTATCCTGATGTCTGACTCATTCAGACTCTGGTATTTTTTAATATGGACAGAAGAAGAGCCACACAGCCGCTTTTACACACACACACACACACACACACACACACACACACACACACACACACACAGATCAGTAGGTTCTAAAAGGTTCTAGTAAAAGGAGAGGATGATTCGGATCTGTATGCTGAGACTTAATCCTGATCTCATTCGGTCGGAAACACACAAAACACAAGTATGCAACATTTATACACACACACACACACACACACACACACGAGAGACAGAAAAACACAAAACAACTGGACCACAATGATCATGGACAAAAAAAAAAAAAAGCGCGCGCGCGCGCGCACACACACACACACACACACACACACACACACACACACACACACACCCCAAAAACCTGTAACTGAAAATTCACTCACAAAAAAAACACACAAACAGAATGCAAAGATCATGGATCACAAGACGCAACACACACACACACACACACACGCATTAAACAATTTTACAAAAACAAACACAAAAGTCCACACACACATACACCCTAAAAAATCACAAGAAACACAAATACAACTGAATGCGGGGATCACGGACACACACACACACACAATCAAAACACACGTACACACACCTGAAAGCGGGAGCATTGTGAAAACACACACGACTAAAACACAAGTGCATTATTTAAAACTCTCTCTCTCTCACACACACACACACACACACACACACACACACACACACACTCGGCTGCGATCACAGTAAAAGGTTGAGTATTTTTTTTGAGGAACATCTCCATGCTCTTTCTGCAGAGCTCCGTATTCACACCTCGGGGATTTCTGTGTGTGTGTTTTTTTTATTTTATTATTTGAAATCGTATTTGCAACTTTGTCTCTAATCCGCGTGCGCTTTGTGCCAATTTAATGATAATCACGCGCCTCCAACACAAACAAACAATAACCAATAAATAAATAAGAGTTTTTATTTAACAATTATTAATATTTTCCGCGCGTCACTCATATGAGGCGTAGTGTTTACACACCAGGTCGCGCGCGCCGCGTTATCTCTGACCGGCCGCGTGCGCGCGCACAGAGTCTATTAATTCAATTTCCTTTCTTTTTCGACTTTTATCTCAAGGTGAAGTGTGTGTGTGTGTGTGTGTGTGTGGAGAGTGTTTTTGTTTATAAAGAGAGAGAGAGAGAGAGAGAGAGAGAGAGTGTGTGTGTGTGTGTGTGTGTGTGTGTGGAGAGTGTTTTTGTTTATAAAGAAAGAGAGAGAGAGAGAGAGTGTGTGTGTGTGTGTGTGTGTGTGTGTGTGTCACTCGTGAAGGGGGGGGGTAGATCAAAGCACGCGCTGTAAGTGTGTACCTTTGGTTTGGTTTTGAACTCACAACACCTGGAGTTTCACACGAGCGCGCGCGCGCGCGCACACACACGACCAAACGAGCGCGTGCACGCCGTTTAAACTTCGAAATCATGGAGACAACAGCAAAGGTGTGTGTAGAAAGCAGACTTACCGGTTCCGTACTCGCTCCCGGCGCCTCGCACCGTCGCGTGCGCCAGCAGTAAGCCCAGCACGAGCGTATCCATGTCCCGCGCGCGTGGAGTCCGGGACTAAAACTTTATACACACTTGTCCAGGTGAGACAGGGTTCTCTCCGGTTCATTCATCCGACAGTGTCGAGCACCCCATTCTCTCTCTCTTTCTCTTACACACACACACTCTGTCCTGCGCGTCTGTCCGTGTGCGTGCGTGTAAATACGTGTACGTGAGCGAGCTTCTCCTCGCGCTCGCACCCTCACTCACACACACACACACACACTCTCTCCCAGTTACTTTGTTAAAATGAAAAAGGGAGTGATGACGTCAGCGCAGCTCTCGGGCGTTCCGGATCGCACACAAGTTCTTCAGATCAAAGCGCCCCCTGCCGACTACCGGTACGCACACCTGTCTGTTACATTAAAGTCTGTCTGTCCACAGTTCTGTCTGTCTGTCCACCTTTCTGTCTGTCTGTCCACCTGTCTGTCACATTAAAGTCTGACTGTCCACCTTTCTGCCTGTCTGTGTCTGTCTGTCTGTCTGTCCACCCGTCTGTCTGTTTGTCCACATTACTGTCTGTCTGTACATCTTAATGTCTGTCGGTCCATATTACTGTCTGACTGTCCACCTTTCTGTCTCTGTCCACCTGTCTGTCACATTAAAGTCTGACTGTCCACCTGTCTGTCTGTCTGTCCACCTGTCTGTCTGTCTGTCCACCCATCTGTCTGTCTGTCCACCTTACTGTCTGACTGTCCACCTTACTGTCTGTCTGTCCACCTGTCTGTCACATTACTGTCTGACTGTCCACCTTACTGTCTGTCCGTCCACATTACTGTCTGTCTGTCTGTCTGTCTGTCTGTCTGTCTGTCACATTACTGTCTGACTGTCCAGCTTACTGTCTGTCTGTCCACATTACCGTCTGTCTGTCTGTCTGTCCACCTGTCTGTCACATTACTGTCTGACTGTCCACCTTTCTGTCTGTCTGAACACCTTTCTGTCTGTCTGTCCACCTTACTTTCTGTCACATTAAAGTCTGACTGTCCACCTTACTGTCTATCCACCTTACTGTCTGTCTGTCCACCTGTCTGTCTGTCCACCTTACTGTCTGTCTGTCATCTTACTGTCTGTCTGTAAACCATACTGTCTGTCTGTCTGTTCACCGTACTATCTGTCTGTCTGTCTGTCTGTCTGTCTGTCTGTCTGTCTGTCTGTCTGTCCACCTTATAGTCTGTCTGTCTGTCTGTCTGTCCACCTGTCTGTCTGTCTGTTTGTCTGTCTCTCTCATCCCATCTGTCTGTCTATCTGTCCTTCTGTCTGCCTGCACCAATCCTCCTTTTTTCCCTTCTATTTTCTTTTCATTTTCATAATTTTTCTCCTCCATTCTCACTTCATATCTCCACACCAAGCATGTACATGTGTGGTCATGTGTGTGTGTGTGTGTGTGTGTACATGTGTGTGTGTACATGTGTGTGTAAGTGTGTGTGTGTATCAGTGGAGGTGGGAGATGATTATATGGAGTGGATTGGAGGTCAGAAGGTGATGGAGGTGGGCAGAGATTTCGCAGCTCCTCATAGCTCTGGTTGAATTCCTGTAATGATTCCAGCTCTGAGTCCTGAACACCCCTGGGTCGACCCACAGAACCTGTGTGTGTGTCTGTGTGTGGAGCAGACCGACGGAAGGATCCATTGAAATAAATGAGGAAGATTCAGGAGGCAGTTATAGACATGATTCTCTCTCTCTCTCTCTCTCTCTCTCTCTCTTTCTCTCTTCCTCTCTCATTCAGACCCTGAGGGTTTTCTTAATGAAAAGAAAGAAAGAAAAAACCCTTTTGCCGAAGTGCTTTTTGATTCATGGCGTCTCGCCTCGTTCTTGTGCATGGTAATTAAGTGTGTTCGTGTGAAGAGTGTTTAAGGATGTGACCTTTTTAAAGGAGAGAGTATCACAGTAGTAAACACTCACCATCACCTTCTTTACTTTTCTTTCTCTCCGAGACTGAAAGAGTGGCGGGACACGAGACCCCCATCACTACTCCATCTGAACCCAAAGAGTCTTCACACAGTCCTTCTAAACCCACTTATATTCCGCTTTTAAACCAAATGAATCAGTTTAATTTCACATTCAAAACAAATAATTCACATTTATTCTACTTTCAAACCATATGAATTGGTTTTATTCCACTTTTGAACCAAATCATTCTTTTTCATTCTACTTGCAAACCCTATAAATTCAAATGTTTTCACTTCTAAACCAAATAATTCGCCAACTGATTTGGTTTTATTCCACTTCTGTTACAAATAATTCACTATTACTTTACTTTCAAACCCACCGAATCAAATTTTGTTCCACTTCCTAACCAAATAACCAGATTATTTCAATTAAAATGCAAATATTTAACTTTTAAAGCAAAATAAATAGCTTTTATCGTGCCTTCAACCCAATAAATCAGTTTGAATTTACTCTCGTACCAAATAATTCAGTTTAATTCTAATTTCAAACTTAATCGAATCAGTTTTATTCCATTTCTTAACCAATTAGCCAACTAAATACTTTTAAATGCAGTGAATCTTTTGTTTGCTTTTGTTTATAATAACAATATAACGAAATGATTACAGTTTTGAACCAAATATTTCACTTTTAAACCAAATAATTCACTTTAAATCTGCTTTTAAATTCAATGAATCGTTTTTATTTCAAACATTTACTTTAATTCTGCTTTTAAACATTATAAATATTTTTTTTTTCACTTCTAAACCAAATAATTCACTTTCATTCTACTTTCAAAAGCAATGAATTGTCTATTGTTCGATTTATCTGGTTACCAAATAACCAGATTATTACAATCCAAATATTCCACCAAATATTCAGAAGCCGAAGAATTCACTTTACTTCTGCATTTATTCCCAAAAGAATCAGTTTTATTTCACTTCTAAACCAAATACATTTCTTTTGCTTGTATCCATTTATTTGATTTCTAAACCAAATAATTCAGTTTATTCTGCTTCAAAACCCATAAAACCAAACTCGGAAAACCAGATTAATCGGTTTTATGAAGCATCTAAACAGAATAAATCACTTTTTCCACTTTCAACCTTAAAAAACTTCAATCCGATTTTTTTAAAATTTCCAAACAAATCTGAATTGTTTCATTTTGCATATAAACCCAAAGAATTGCTTGATTAGTATTTTACTCAACATCTCTATTCTACCCCTTGTCTTTTTCTCCGACCCAGTGAAAGGCTTTATTTGAATTCGTTTCCAAACCTTGTTGCATTCACACTGTTCTTAAACCGGTTTAAAGTGTTTCTGAAGTGTTATTAATACCGGATCAGTGTCAAGACTTGTAAATATTCTGCAGCGTTTCCACAGCATGATTTTCGATACGTTAATGTTCCCCTGGCCTCGATTCAGACCTAAAGTACGCTTCGCTTTACCCATAATGCCGTGTTTGTTTGAGACGCGTTGACCTTTCCGCTCGGCTCAGCGAGATCTCGCTGATACGCCGGCCGTGAAAACGAACGCCAGCGCACGTGGGTTTGCTGTGTAAAGAGAAAATGGTTTTTAATGACTTCTCCTTCGGCGGTCTCCACGAGAGCACGATCGCCGGGCCGTGAATCATCGCTTCATCCTTACGAGAAAAAAACGAGGTAAAAAAGCCACACTTTTAAACACCCAGAGCAGAGAGATATATGAGAGAAATAATGGGATACAAAAGGACGAGGTGACGAGTGTCACCACTCTCGATTGCGCTTTCTTTATATCCGCTTTATGTCCTGCTGCTCATCAAATACGTACTACACACACACACACACACACACACACACACACACACACACTCACAGAATCTATCAGTATGGATACACTTTCATTTTTGTGTTTTTTTGTATTTCGAAGTGTAAATGCTCGCTCAAGTGAACTGCTCACACTCTCTCTTTCGTCTCGTCATCTCTCATTTAATTTTATCTGAATTTATTTCATCTAATTTATTTTTCTTTCATCTCATCTCGTCCCATTTCATTTAGCTACACTCTTACACAGCAAATATAATACACTGTAGGGTCAAAAGTATTGGGACGCCCACATAAGCCGAGTGTAGCCTCTGCTGCTGTTATTTCAGACAACTGAATCGAGATCGTATCATCTCGTCTCGTTTTGTCTCGTCTCGTCTCGCCTCATCTCGTTAGAGGAAGCCTGAGATTTCCACCGCTACCAGATATCAAACCTGCACCTGCTCAGAAGTGTGTTTATCGCTAATGAAACCCCACAATGAAAGAGAACTCACGTCTCAAACAGAGGAAAAAGTTCTTTCTACAGACAGACCTGACTTCCATCTCTCTCTCTCTCTCTCTTTCTCTCTCTCTCTCTCTCTCTCTCTCTCTCTCTCTCTCTCTCTCTCCACTGTCTCCCTGACAATGACTCCTCAGTCCACACGGCTGATCTTTCACCCGGACGCTCATGAACGTCTCCCAGCTCCACTCACTTCACGTCTTTCCTGAGAACAATGACCCACGTCAGCTGCAGGCATCACAGTTCCAGGCAGGTGGGATGAGAGCTGGAGCTTCTCCATGTGATATAAGAACAACAACACGAGGAAGGAAAGAAAGAGAGTTAGAGAGAGAGAGAGAGAGAGAGAAGGAGAGAGAGAGAGAGAGAGAGAGAGAGAGAGAGAGAGCGAGCATAGTACTGTACTGAGCACAGATCTGCTTCCCATCGCTTCCTTTTCTCCCGTTTACCTCATCATCACTCCTACACATCACATTTATCACAACTACACATCTACACAACCGCACACCTACACAACTACACATCTACACAACTACACATCTACACAGCCACACAACTACACAACCATACATCTACACAACTCCACATCTACACCACCACACATCTGCACAACTACACAACCACACACCTACATATCTACACAACTGAACAACTACACAACTAAAAACAGTAATCACTACTGGCTACATACTGCACTACTTTACTAAACAGTGTGTAGAAGACTTTCACATACTGTTTAGTACACAAGTGTGATTCCAGAAAGAACCGAGTCCAGAATGGCAGGGTGTCATTTTCTCATGTCAGGTCACATGATCAACCCCACACCAAGTATGCATACTAATTTATTAAATCTGTAAGTGTGCTTAGAGAGTATGGAAGTATGGATCAAATATTACACCATGGAAACTGATGAATAGGATGAAACTGTGTGTGTGTGTGTGTGTGTGTGTGTGTGTGTGTGTGTGTGTGTGTGTGTGCCTGTGTAGCAGGTGTCCGAGGCTCTCAAGAGGACGTCGACCTGCCTCTCCACTTGTTTTTCCCCTCTGTCCATCTCTGCACTCGTTTTATGTCAGATCTGTTTATCCATCAGAAAACTGGCGGCCATGACGGAGACGTCGATCAAGAAGCCTTACACACACACACACACACACACACACACACACACACACACACACACCATACACATGCAGACCTGACAGGCATGAGACCTGGCAGCCTTGCTTGAATGCACACACACACACACACACACACTTTCTTGTTTTAAATGTTTTGCTCTTTGCAGTAATGATCTCTCCTTTGTTTGTTGTTGCGCTTTCGCCTTACAAAAGAATTCATTTATAATCCGACAAGACAAAAGTAATTCCGTGTCCATGTCGACCAATTAGGCAGAGGGTAATTAACGCTGTGTGCACACGTGTGTGTGTGTGTGTGTGTGTGTGTGTGTGTGTGTGTGTTCGATCAAACTTTTGACATATACGTTACACAATTCCAATTCAGAATTTCTTTCCAGTCAGAGTCGCTTATTTTCCGCTTTAATATTCTTCTTCTTCTTTTTCTTCTTCTTTCGGCTGCTCCCATCAGGGGGCGCCACAGCGGACCATACGTCTTCATACCCCTGTCCTCTACATCTGCCTCTTTCACACCAACTACCTGCATGTCTTCCCTCACCACATCCATAAACCTCCTCCTTGGTCTTCCTCTTTTCCTCCTTCCTGGTGTCTCCACCCTCAGCATTATCCTACTGATATACCCCGTGTCCCTCCTCTGCACATGTCCAAACATCTCAATCTCATCTCCCTCACCTTGTCTCCAAAACGTCCTACATGTGCTGTCCCTCTAATAAACTCATTTCTAATCCTGTCCATCGTCGTCACTCCCAAGGAACATCTCAACATCTTCAGCTCTGCTACCTTCAGCTCCACTTCCTGACTTTTACTCAATTCCACTGTCTCTAAACCATACAACATAGCATCTCCTTGTTCTCCTGCCTACTTTTTTTTATCACTCTGTCGATCCCAATTTTGTTTCTCCAACCTTTAGTTTCTCCTTATGATCTCCTGCACTTCCTCGTTCCACCACCACGTCTCTTTATCTTTCTTTCTATTTCCAAATGTTACACCAAGTACCTTTCTATCTGTCTCCCTTATCACTTCTGCAGTAGTTCCCCAATCATCCAGCACCTCTTCACCACCACCGAGCTCCTGTCAGACCTCTTCCCTGAACCTCACACTACAGTCTTTCTTCTTCAGTTTTCACCATCTTATTCTTCTTTTAGTTCTCACTTTCCTACTCTTCTTCTTCACCTCCAAAACCATCCTACAGACCACCATCCGATGCTGTCTAGCTACACTGTCCCCTGCCAACACCTTACAGTCTCCAATCTCCTTCGGGTTTCATTTCCTACATAGAACATAATCCACCTGTGTGCACCTTCCTCCACTCTTATACGTCACCCTATGATCCTCCTTCTTCTTAAAATACGTGTTCACCACTGCCATTTCCATCCTTTTAGCAAAATCTACCACCATCTGCCCTTCCACATTCCTCTCCTTAAAACCATACCTACCCATCACCTCCTCATCACCTCTGTTCCCTTCACCTACATGCCCATTAAAGTCTGCCCCAATCACCAATCTTTCATTCCTAGGTTCACCTTCTACCACTTCATCTAATTCACTCCAGAATCTTTTCTTCTCCTCCATCTCACAACCCACTTGTGGAGCATAAACACTGATGAAATTTATCATCACCCCTTCAACTTCCAGCTTCATGTTCATCACCCTATCAGAAACTCTCTTCACCTCCACTTCACTCTTACTGTACTCTTCCTTCAGAATCCCCCCTACACCATTTCTCTTTCCATCCACACCATGATAGAACAGTTTAAACCCACCTCCAATGTTCCTGCTCTTACTCTCTTTCCACTTGTTCTCCTGAACACGCATCTCTACCTTTCTCCTCTCCATCATATCAGCTCCCTCTCTCCCTTTACCAGTCAGAGTACCAACATTTAAAGTACCAACCCGAACCTCCACTCTCCTCCACTTCTCCTTTCCCTGCTGTCTCTGTAGACGTCTTCCTCCTCTCCTTCTCCTCCTTCAGCCAACAGCAGCACAATTTACACTGGTGCCCTGTTGGTTAACGATACCTGTGGCGGTCGTTGGTAACCCAGGCCTCCAACGATCCGCTATGAAATTCTGATTTGTGCTCATTCAGGTACTGATGGAGGTGAGGTGAGGAGGCTTTTGGTGGTGTTCTAATTCAGTAGCGTTGGAGATCTATAGCAAGGCAAGAGATCTTCCACATCTTCCAACCCATGGATCTTCATGGAGCTGGCTTTGTGCCGCTTGTGTCATGCTGGAAAAGGTTTGGGTTCTCCTAGTTCAAGTGAAGGGACATTTCCATGATATTGTATCTTAAAAAGTGCGTCCACTACTTCTGTGTGTCTCCAGGTTTATGGAGAAGAAGAAGAAGAAGAATGTATGGGTTGGAAAGTCGGGCGTCCAGATACTTTTGGGGGCATGCGGTCTATTTGAATTCTACTCGTTCATTTAGAAATAATGAGAGGCAGAGGTCTATTGCTGATTAAAAGCTACAGTAAGTGAGAGAAGTGAGTCTGAAAGGAGCACAAGGACGTTTTCTGAAGACAGTCACCTTCAGAGTTGCTCTATTAAGCACAATTAACATTCTACACCACTCTGAGTGTGTGTGTGTTTGTGTGTGTGTGTGTCTGTGTGTGTGTGTGTGTGTGTGTGTGTGTGTGTGTGTGTGTGTGTGTGTGTGTGTGTGGATCACGCTCACGTGTGATTAACGTTCTCTTGTCATTACAGCCCTGTCCGAAACCAGGTACGGGACAAAGGCGATGCTCTGAAAGTACCTACAAAGTCCACCAAAATATCACACATGATATCTGACACATAATGCTCTCCAAAATGCTCTCCAAAAGTATAAGGACACCTGACTTTCCCACCCAGATGTGAGTCTTTCCCAAGGTTTGTTGTGTAGTACGTGTTTGAATGTGTTAGAATAAAATGTCCCCTCATGATGCCCCTGTGCATAAAGCCAGCTATATAAAGATCTGCTTTCCATGGGCTTTACAGGTGTTGCTTACCTTTATGGCTAAATGAGCACAAATCTCCACAAAATCTCCACGGAATCTCTTCCAAATATTCACAAAATCTCCACCAAACCTTTACAGAATCTCCACAGAATCTCTCCACAGAATCTCTACAAATTCTGCACAGAATCTACTCAAATCCTTTACAACATTTCCACAGAATCTCCTGAAAATCTCCACAGAATGTCCTCAAAATCTTCACAGAATCTCCACAGAATCTCCACGAAATCTCCACAGAATCTCCACAAAATCTGCACAGAAACTTTTCAAATCCTCCACATCTTTTCCAAAGAATCTCCTCAAAATCTCCTCAAAATCTCCACAGAATCTCCCCCAAATCTCTA
>NC_139601.1:16406369-16411369 GCF_946808225.1 Silurus aristotelis | reverse complement strand
CCCGACAAACAAATGACCTGCTATGAAACATACCGTAAACAAGTGCTAACGCAGGAGAAAAAAACTAGCTCATGACTAGCGAGCTAAAACTAGCCAAGTCATGCTAGCCAATGTTTTAGCGCTGTATTACTGACAATGTAGCAGCAGATGTTTTATTGAGCACACACACACACACACACACACACACACACACACACACACACACACACACACACACACACACACACACACACACACTAGTCCTGCAGTCTGGTGTTTGGGACGGAGCCCTGATCAGAACCATCTGGAAAAACTTAACCATACTGCGAGAACTTCATGTTCAGAACCAGGATCACATGATCCACAGAGACCGTGTGTGTGTGTGTGTGTGTGTGTGTGTGTGTGTGTGTGTGTGTGTGTGTGTGTGTTTGTGTGTGGCCCAATTCCTCATGGAGAAAAAATCATCTTGCAACACAATCCTAGAACAAGAGGTTCTTTCCCTTCGCCCTCTGTCTCTCTATTAATCTATCTGTCCATCTTTCTTTCTTTCTTTCTTTCTTTCTTTCTTTCTTTCTTTCTTTCTTTCTTTCTTTCTTTCTTTCTTTCTTTCTTTCCTTCTTTTCTTCCTTCCTTCCTTTCTTTGTTCCTTTGTTCCTTTGTTCCTTCCTTCCTCCCTCCCTCACTCACTCACTCACTCACTCTCTGATCCCTCCATTATTCCCATGCACATGAATGGCAACAGGTTTAGGGGCGGGTCCAGGAGGAAAAAAGGGGGCGGGCACAAGCGCAGGATAAAGGCGGGGCCAAGTGTCCATGAGGATTAAAAAGTCAAAGCGAAGGGGAGTGGTTATGTAGATCATACAGCAAAAGGTGTAGGGGTGTGGCCATGCAGATTATACAGAAAGGGGCGGGATCATGCGAATAATAAAGCAATAAAAGGGGCGGGGCCATGTACATGATAAAAAAGAAAAGAAAGGTGAGAGGGCGGGGCCATGCGGATTATACAGAAAAAAAGTTTTCTTTGTTTACTTGTTTGTTTGTTTGTTTATATACTTTTTATAAACAATTAAGATGGGAAGGAACAGAATAATACATTATATAGATAAACAAACAAACAAACAAACAAATAAATAAACAAATAAACTGCACACAAATTGTCATGTTGCTCCTCCTGCATGCCTCCAGCAGGGGGGAGAAAGAGGGGGGAGAGAGAGTGATAGGGAGAGAGAGTGATAGAGAGAGAGAGAGAGAGAGAGAGAGAGAGAGAGAGAGAGAAGTCTAAACTTTTCCTCTCCCCTGCAGAAGTTTAGGAGCGCGCGCTGGCGGTCAGTCACCGTGATGAAGTCTCCGGTTGTTCTCGCGCTGGTTCCTCTGTTCCTCAGCCTCAGTTCTGCTCAGCTGAGAGGTGAGTCTTAACTCCAACATCCAGAAACTTCTCCTCATCCTCATTTCCTTCTGCTCCAGCTTCGTTTTCTGTTGCTTTTTGCGCGTGCATTTCTCTCTCTCTCTCTCTCTCTCTCTCTCTCTCTCTCTCTCTCTCTCTCGCTTTCAATTACCCCAATGACGTCACTTCAAACTTTGAGTTGTAAAGATGTTTGTTGGGTTATGATGATAATGATTAAGAGAATATCTATCTATCTATCTATCTATCTATCTATCTATCTATCTATCTATCTATCTATCTATCTATCTATCTATCTATCTATCTATCTATCTATCTATCTATCTATCTTTTTTTCTTTCTTTCTTGTTTTTTTGTAACTTTTCTTGTATTTTTGCAACTTTGCCTTTATCTGGAATGGGTATCACACTTACACACACACACACACACACACACACACACACACACACACACACACACACACCGTTTGTGTATATATAATAATAATCAATATGTACAAAAGTATTTGGACACCCCACTTCTCCAGCCACCACAATACCCCCTGTGCACAAAGCCAGCGCCATGAAGATCTCCTTTCAATGGCTTGGAAGATGTGGAAGATCTCCTCGCTCGAGAGCTCAAACCCTGTTCAAATGAAACCTTCTCACCTTCTCACCTCAGTACCTGATCCTACGTACTAACAGCCTTGGAGCTGAACGAGCTTCACGACATCTCCACAACGTCTGGTAGAACATCTTTCTAGAAGAGTGGAGCTCATTAGAAGATCAAACGGGGACTAGATGTGGAACAGGAAGTTGAACAAAAGCACAGGGTCTTACGTTGAGGTGTCCACAAACTTTTGGCCATACAGTGTAGTGTGTAATTTTATCTCATATTTTTATCATTTTATATAATTAAATAAATAACTAATAATTTTAATTAATAATTGATTAATAATTAATATTTTAAAATAAATAAATATAAAGTGGCTTTATTTTATATACGAATATATTATGTATCATTTTATAACAATAATATCGTCTATAAAATTATTTTTATTTTGTGTAGAATTTCATTTACTAATTAATAGAAATAAATAAATAAATAAAATGTTCTAAAGAGAACCTTTCCTGTGTGTGTGTGTGTGTGTGTGTGTGTGTGTGTGTGTGTGTGTTTATAATGACACTGGTACATGTGTATTTGTATATAAATGACTCTTAGGCAGATTCTGTACATAAGGGAAGTAAAGGGGCGGAGTTTCTTAGGTAATTTTTTCATTCATTTTATCCAAGTCAAGTGAAGTTTATTTGTATTTCTCTTTTCATGACAGATATTGTCTCTAAGCAGCTTTACAGAAATCAACAGTTAAGGTGAATGG
Source organism: Silurus aristotelis (assembly GCF_946808225.1). Taxonomy (NCBI): domain Eukaryota; kingdom Metazoa; phylum Chordata; class Actinopteri; order Siluriformes; family Siluridae; genus Silurus; species Silurus aristotelis. Next base: position 16,408,631 of record NC_139601.1, on the reverse strand, counting down.
TGTGCATTTATCCCTGATGAGCAGCCGTGGCGACTGTGGCAAAGAAAAACTCCCTTAGATGTATCCCTTAGATCCATCAGGATAACAGTGAATTGTTGTAGGTTCTCGTAGAGCTGTACGTTTCTAATGTCACGTCACTTAGACCGTTTCTCAACTTGTTCCTCAGATCGTTTCTTAACTCGTTTCTCAGATTATTACTCAACTTGTTGCGCGGATTTGAGGAGACTCCAGACTTCCATACACACTTCCAGACTTCTACACTCACTTTCAGACTTCCAAACACACTTTCAGATTCTACACACATTTTCAGATTTCCAAACACACTTCCAGACTTGAAAAACACACTTCCAGACTTCCACACACACAACCAGACTTCCAAACACACTTCCAGACTTCCACGCACACTTCCAGACTTCCAAACACACTTCCAGACTTCCATACACACTTCCAGATTTCCATACACACTTCCAGACTCTTTCTGTGTTTGTGTGTGTGTGTGTGTGTGTGTGTGTACCTCAGAATATGGTCATGCTCGGTTTGCTAGTTATGCTGTATGCTGTTAGCTGTATGTAGCTTTCTCATCGAGGGCATTGGAAACAGAGCATGATGCTAGCTGAGATTCCTGACTCGCTAACGTCATGCATGCTAATGTATCCTCACACTCATGCTAGTTAGCGATGTGTACTTGTGTTTTGCAGCATTTTTGCTAACTTGCTAGCTACTCAAAGGTCATTTTTGCCTGTAACCAGGTAACTAGTGTGCTAACGTGTGTGTTAGCCTTTTGCTAATTTAGGATAGAGCTTAAAATATTCTTTTAGCTTCACTCTGGACTCATAACTGAACTCAGATGTTTGACCTTTGACCTCAGAGCCTGAACCTCACGCTGCGGCCAGAGTTCCATGAAAAGTGATTTTTTTTTTAAGTCCTGACACACACACACACACACACACACACACACACACACACACACACACACATGGTGTGCAGATGGATTTGAGTGTTTTTATTGGTGGTTTCTTAAACATCTCTTGTCCTCCCCCGTCCTTCTCCCATCTCTCCCTCTGTTCTCCTGCTTCCGTTGCTCTTTTCCCCCTTTTTTTCTTTTATACTCCATCGTTAACACACACACACACACACACACACACACACACACACACACACACACACACACATTGTCTCATACGCCGAACATAAAAGTCTGTCTATTTAACTCTTTGTCTGTCTGTCTGTATGTTTAACTCTGTCTTATCTGTCTGTCTGTCTGTCTGTCTGTCTGTCTGTCTGTCTGTCTGTCTGTCTGTCTGTCTGTCTGAATTTTTAACTCTTTCTGTGTGTCTTTCTGTCTATTTAACTCTTTCTCTGTCTGTTTGTCTGTTTGTCTGTCTGTCTGTCTGTCTGTCTGTCTGTCTGTCTGTCTGTCTGTTAAACTCTTTCTTTGTCTGTCTGTCTGTCTGTCTGTCTGTCTGTCTGTCTGTCTGTCTGTCTGTCTGTCTGTCTGTCTGTCTGTCTCTCTCTCTGACCGCATGTTTAACTCTGTCTCTCTGTCATTCATTGTCTGTCTATTTAACTCTTTCTCTGTCTGTCTGTCTGTCTGTCTGACCGCATGTTTAACTTTGCCTGACTGTCTTTATGTCTGTCTTTTTAACTCTCTGTCCGACTGTTTTTCATTTACTCTAAAACTGTCTGTCTTTGACTGTTCAAGTATGTTATTTTGTCTTTCTTTCTTTCTGTCTGTCTATCACTGTCAATGTCTGTCTAAATCTGTCTGTCTATAACTGTATAACTGTTTACATCTATGAGTCTTTGTCTCTGTCTCTCTGTCTACCTTTCTGTTGTATTGTCTGTCTCTCGAGCCACCTTTCTATCTGTCTGTCTGCATTTCTGCTCTATATGTATGGTAAAGTTCTGAAGATTGATCATTTGGTTTGCTACAGTTCAACTTTAAACACTGATATAAACCTGCTGGATGAAACTGTTCACACACGAGTGATTTTTACATCCTGAGCTCTGGACCATGTGGATCCTGACTGATTCATTTGCACTCTTACTGTACACATGTGTATGTATGGGCACACACTGCAGATACACATTATGTGGAGTGTGTGTGTGTGATAGAGTGTGTGTGGGTGAATGTGTGTATAATGGAATGTGTGTATATGTGTGTGTGTATTAGTATGCAGTGAGTCTTTCTTTGTCCTCCATCAGTGAGACAGAAAGTCATTCTCATCAGTATTATTACTATCATTATTACTATTTCTCTTT
>NC_139601.1:16398869-16401369 GCF_946808225.1 Silurus aristotelis | reverse complement strand
TACTCTACACCACACTGCATTACACTACACTGCACTACACTACAGTTCACTACACTGCACTACACCGCACTACACTACACTACACTACACTACACTACACTACACTGCATTACACTACACTACACTACACTACACTACACTACACTGCATTACACTACACTACACTACACTATACTGCATTACTCTACTCTACACCACACTGCATTACACTACACTGCACTACACTACAGTTCACTACACTGCACTACACCGCACTACACTACACTACACTACACTACACTGCATTACACTACACTACACTGCACTATACTAACTGCACTACACGTCACTGCATTACACTACACGGCACTATACTACATTTACATTTACATTTGCGGCATTTAGCAGACGCCCTTATCCAGAGCGACGTACAAAAGTGCTTTAAATCTCTAGTAATGAATAAATCTACACTGGTACGCAAGATTACAAACTTAATATAAATATAACTTGAATTCTACAAACTAAGTGCTAATTTAGGTATTTCAGGAAGATGAAGGTCTTCAGTCGTCGCTTATAGATAATCAGGGACTCTGCTGTACGGACATCTAGGGGAAGTTCATTCCACCACCTCGGTGCCAGAACAGAGTAGAACCTTGAAGTGTACTTACCTCTCATTCTGAGAGAAGGTGGTACCAGTGGAGCAGTGCTGGAGGATCTCAGACAGCGTGGTGCAGTGTGAGATGTGATGAGGTCACTGAGGTAAGATAGTGCTGGTCCATTTTTGGCCTTGTAGGCAAACATCAGTGTTTTGAATCTGATACGTGCAGCTACTGGAAGCCAGTGAAGGAGCAGCAGTGGGGTGGTGTGGGTGAACTTGGGCTGATTGAACACAAGTCGTGCAGCTGCATTTTGGATCATTTGCAGTGGACGAATAGCGTTCAGGACTACACTGCACTATACTACACTGCACTATACTATACTACACTGCATTATATTACACTACACTATGGTACACTACACTGCACTACACTACACTGCATTACTTTACACTACACTGCAATAAACTACACTGCACTAAACTACACTGCTTTGGCACTGTGGCCACTCGCTCCGTACTGGAAATACCATTTGTAGCGTGTTATTCTTTTCACTGGTGAAACCGCGCCACTTCCAGCCACTGCTAACGCTAGCGCTATGGATTCTTTAGCGTTTTATGTCCAGCTTCAAGGATTTCTCTTAAAAGGAGAAAAATCCTAAAAATTCCACACATCGGGGGACTGAATAAATAAAGGATAGAAGGAATGTAGACATTTGTTAAAGAACAGTTAAGTAGACCATATCTTTAGAAAATATTGAATGTAAAACACACACACACACACACACACACATACACACACACACACACACACACACACACACACACACACACATCTGTATTACATAAATGGGGTCTAACAAATGTAAACTATTTATATATTTTTTTCCATTTATTTAATTTTATTTAATCAATTAAATTTTTGCCAATTTAATCGAATATTTCATTGAATCAATATACAAAAATTCCATTCATTTAATTTATTTTGTTTTCTTTTTTTATAAATTATATATATTAAATATGTATTTTATAATAATAATATATTATATAAATAATATATATTTTTTAGATTATTTAACCAAGCTGGCATTTTAATTTCAAATTGTTTTAAGAATGTAAACAGTTGATGTTCCCAAATGTTAATAATAATAAACGTATGGAGAGATTGTTTTGAAGATCGTCACGATGTGCAGCTTTTTCTTGAAAAATCCGACTTCTAAATGTCCTTGTAAGTGCGACCGAATCGATTTCTTCTCCTCTGTCAGTTGTTGTGGAATGAAAAAAAGCAGCTCTTAAATCCACATGAATGTATTGAAGATTGCGCAGTTTGCTACAGATGAGACTCTGACTAGCGTGTCCTCCGACCGTCCAATCACAGGACTTGAAAATTTTGTTTGTTTGTTTATTTTAATATACAGAAATGAACAAAGAAACAAAAGACTGTAATGAAAGTCGAGCGACAACATTGACGTGAGCGCGAGTGTGTGATAAGGAACCATCAGCCCTGAACCTCCTCACCTCTGTCCTCCAGATAAACAGCATCTGTTTAATTAATCTGTTCTAAATTTGTTACAACAGACACACACACACACACACACACACACACACACACACACACACACAGACAGCAAGTAGAAACCAGACACTCAGAAACACACATACACACACACACACACACACACAACCACAGGACTACTGACTATAACCACTCACACACACGCCTTTATCAGCAATCGACACACAGATGGCATGAAAATATCATTCTCCCGGCTAAAGTTGCAGTAATGACTATTTCAGATGTATTGTTTGGGGAATAGAAGGTGTGTGTGTGTGTGTGTGTGTGTGTGTGTGTGTGTGTGGTTAGAGTCAGTAGTCAGGTGTGTGTGTGTGTGTGTGTGGGGTTAGAGTCAGTAGTGAGATGTGTGT
>NC_139601.1:16378869-16383869 GCF_946808225.1 Silurus aristotelis | reverse complement strand
AAACGAAAAAATTCAAAAAATATTAAAAAAGAGGACATGAAATATCCACCAGGGCTGAGTGTCCAATTACAACCCTGACTCTGTTTCAGACAGACAGACAGACAGACAGACAGACAGACAGACAGACAGACAGACAGACAGACGGGGGGATAGAGTGGAGATAGAGTGATAAAAAGAAAAAAATATATACAAATAAATATAGAGAGCACTGGAGAGGAAAAAATAGATGGAAGGAAAGAAAAACACAGACAGACAGATAAAGAAACATACAGATTTACAGACAAATGAACAAATGACAAACATGGTTGGTAAACAGATAGATAGATAGATAGATAGATAGATAGATAGATAGATAGATAGATAGATAGATAGATAGATAGATAGATAGATAGATAGATAGAGGTAGGGAGAGAGAGAGAGAGAGAGAGAGAGAGAGAGAGAGAGAGAGAGGAATGGGGGAGGGAGAGAGAAAGAGAGTGAGAGAGAAAGAGAGAGAGAGAGAGAGGTTGGTGCTCTATCATTCTTGTACTCAGAGGTTTTTTCTTCACTCCATTTTTTTCTCCTTTTTTCTTTTTCTCTTTTTAAAAGCTGACCAGAATGTCACTGTGCCCTAAAGCAGCATGTTACAGGATCCCCATCACACACACACACACACACACACACACACACACACACACACACACACACACACACACACACACACACACACAGTAAGTCCATCACCTCTTTGGGCCTGCAGGTGTTCCTTTGCTGAATAGAGAGAGAGAGAGAGAGAGAGAGAGAGAGAGAGAGAGAGAGAGAGAGAGAGAGAAGGAAACAATTGAAAAAAGAAAGAAAGAAGAAGGAAGGAAGGAATGAAAGATTGTGGATTGAGATGTTTTCACATGATGTGTGTTTATGTTCTCCAGGTGTTCCAGATCGCATACGTCATCCTGAAGGCTGCAAATTCTCCTCGGCCTGGAAACTGGGTCCTGGAACGATCTTCGGATGGAGAAACCTTCACGCCATGGCAGTACTTCGCCATCACAGATACAGAGTGCATCACTCGCTTCAACATCATCCCAAGAACCGGACCACCAGCATACAAGCATGATGATGAGGTCATCTGTACATCATTTTACTCCAAAATCCACCCGCTGGAGAACGGAGAGGTGAGGAGACATCACATCACTTCACGATGGGTTTCACCAGGCTGAGATGTGCTGAGGGTTAAAAAAGGGTCTTTAGGTCTGGGATTTAAACTCACTACCTTCTGGTCCGGTCGTAGATTAAAAACAAATCAGATCACCATCAAACACCATCATTCTCCATCAAACACCATCATGCTCCATTAAACACCAACATTCTTCATGAAAACTCCATCATTATCCATGAAAACACCATCATGAGCGTGTTCTATCTTCACTGTTCCTGTCCGGGAGGACAAATGAAACCTCCACGGACGAATACACGTCAGACGTCTCGTTCCGTCTCACTCCTGTATCTAAAGGCTCAGGTTTCTCTTTGACTTTGTGACGTCTTTTTGTTTCACTGAACTGAAGTGGGGCTGCTCGGGGGAAACGTTACCCACAACACACGCGTCAAGGAGATGAAGAAGGGAAAGAAGATGGAGAAGAGGACGAAGAAGAACAAACAGGAATTGTTGATTTATTTTCTTTTCTCATTTTTGTCTCGTTTTTCTCTCGGAGCGAGTGAAGGAACACGGCTTTTTAATGATAAAGACTCGGGGGATGCAGGGACAAGGAAATGACAACAAAGAAAGAGCCGAATAGGCAAAAACGACTGTGTGTGTGTGTGTGTGTGTGTGTGTGTGTGTGTGTGTGTGTGTGTGTGTGTGTGTGAGAGAGAGATTAGATCTCAGACCTGAAATAATAGTAATGTTATAATATTAATGTTATTTTGGTTATACAAACTATTTGAAATGAACACACACACACACACACACACACACACACACACACACACACACACACACACACACACACACACAGAGCCATTAAACAGTATGACCAAAAGCTTGTGGACTACCAAACTTTTGTGCTTTTTGAGCATCCAGAGATTTTAAGGAGATCTTTTGAAGATCTTGAGGATATCTTCTGGAGATCTTGTGGAGATTTGGAGGAGATATTGAGATTTTGTGGAGATTTTCAGAACATATTATGGATGTCTTGAGGAGATCTTGTGGCTAGTTTGTGCAACTTGAGAAAAATCTAGATTTTGTGGAGATCTGGTGGAGATGTTGAGGAGATCTTGTTGGAGATAAATGCTCATTCAGCCACAAGGGTGTTAATAGGTTCGGTCAGGTACTGATGGAGGTGAGTTGAGCAGGAGATCTTCCAACTGATGGAAAGCAGATCTTCATCTTGTGCAGATTGGGTCATCCTGGAACAACGTCTGGGGTCTTCTAGTTTGAGTCTAGGGACGATTTTGTGCATCCTGTGTTCCTCCAGGTTTGTGAGAACATTTTAAAACATTTTGGTGAAGAAGCAAAAAGTCTGGCTGGAAAAGGCGGGTGTCCCGATACTTTTGGAAGGAGGCTTTTTTTTGTGTCCCATGCATTCGTTCAGGTTCGTGAACGTCTCTTGATGTTTGTTGAACGTGTCTTTTCTTCTCCTCCTGCTCGCAGATCCACACGTCTCTGATTAACGGGCGTCCGAGCGCTGAAGATCCGTCTCCGACTCTGCTCAGCTTCACCTCCGCGCGCTACATCCGCCTCCGGTTTCTACGGATACGGACGCTGAACGCCGACCTCATGACCTTGGCTCAGAACGACCCCCAGTCCGTCGACCCCATCGTCACCAGACGGGTGTGTACCAGTCTCACACACACACACACACACACACACACACACACACACACACACACACACACACACACCTGGTTGTGGCCATTAAGGCCATCGTGTGGACTGTGGAAACAGATGGACTTTAATTAAAGGCAGTAATTAAGAAATCGAATCCTTCTGCTCACACACACACACACACACACACACACACACACACACACACACACACACACACGCACAGTTTAGAATGTGGACTGACATGTGAAAAGAAAGAAAGAGGGATAGAGAAAAGAAGAAAAAGAAAAGGGTTAGTGTGTGTAAGAGTTAAAGAAGGAGGTGTGGCATATATGTGTTAGATTTAAAGGAGGCGTGGCATCTGAGTGTCAGATTAAAAATAGGAGGCGTGGCATATGTGTGTCAGATTTAAGAAAGGAGGCGTGGGCTAATTGTGCCAGATTTAAAGTAGGAGGCGTGGCATCTGAGTGTCAGATTTAAAGAAGGAGGCGTGGCAGTAAAGTAAAGTAGGTGTGGCCTCTGTCGGCGGCAATAAAGTAGGCGTGACTTTTCCCAGAGCGTGGCCTAACCGTCTCTAAATCCCAGTATAGAGCGCATGTTTTGGGTATGAAGAAGGCGTGGCCACGGAGCCTTTAAATTTACAGAAAGTAGGCATGGCCAGAACCAGGAGAACAGTAAGCTGCTTTAAATATACCTTTTTTTTTTACCACTTCATAGTACAACATATCATCTCATAAAGCCTCACACACACACACACACACACACACACGGTCCAAAATTCGTGTCCTTATAAACCCCTCTGATGTCTTCATTAACATGTTGTGTGTCTCCTCTGCAGTATTATTACTCCATTAAGGACATCTCGGTCGGAGGGATGTGCATCTGCTATGGTCACGCCAAAGCCTGTCCTCTCAACCCCAACACCAAGGTGCAGGACCACCACATCTCCCAGGGGTTTATTCGTCCATCTAACGCCACGTTTCGTGTCCTGGTTAACGTCCTGTCCCCGTCGTTCTGTCATGTCGTAGTCTGATACGTTGTTGTTTTGGGTTCTTGTTGTTGTTCACCAGAAACTGAGCTGTGAGTGTGAGCACAACACGTGTGGAGAAAGCTGCGACCGATGCTGTCCTGGTTACAACCAGAAGCCCTGGATGGCTGGAACCTTCCTCACACGTCACGTCTGTGAGAGTAAGAACCAAAAAACCTTCACCTCATCAAAAAAAAAAAAAACATTCTGAATAGTATTTTGTTTATACATATATATGATATGTCACAAAAGAACATCTGACTTCTCCAGGCAAAGAACTTCTCCAAAAATGTCCCCACAAACCTGGAAGTGTCCAAGTGTACAGGATATCTTTAGATGCTTGAGAATTACATTTTTATTCTCTCAGACCAGGAGATCCGAACCTGTTCCATGCAGCCAGCTCCATGGAGAGCTGCGTTCCATGAGTTAGAAGCTGTGGAAGATCTCCAACCTGTTTGGATGAATTGGAATGCCATCCCAGACCCAGACATGTTTATGTCTGAATAAATGCAGTACAAACCTCCATAACTTCTAGTGGAACATCTTCTCAGAACATTTTGCCATATAGTGGAATTTCTGCAGGACTTCAGCAGAACCAAACGAGACTCCAAAGAATCATGAGCGTCATAACAGGACTACAAGGAACCAATTTTTGGTGGGACTTCATGAGAACCAGCTAAAAATGTGGATCCTAGTGATAGCAAAAAAGTCTAAAATGCAAAATCATCTGATCCAAATAGAATCTCAATCCCATTAAATGTTCTCATTTATTTACACTGAGGGCCATTCTCAGGGGCCCAGTAGTGTCTTCTGGTTGGTAACAATACAACAGAATTGACCAGAATCCATGCAGAAATCCAGCAACATGAAGGAAGCATGGCAAAGAAGAAGATGGAACTAACCAGATCTAAGCAAAAAATCCAAGCAGAATCCCAGGAGAACCAAAAAGAACTGGACTCCTGTAGAACCAACCAAAAGAATCCAAAAGATTTCAGAATCAGCAGAATGGAACCATTTCACCAATGGAGTAGACCAAATCCAATCCAGACCAACTAATCCAGAGCCTAATGAAACGAAAGGAACCTGATGAGGAACCTAATGAAACGAAAGGAACCTGATGAGGAACCCAGCAGAACCCAGTTTTGTGAGTTTGACGGTATGTTTTTTTGTACA
>NC_139601.1:16363869-16366369 GCF_946808225.1 Silurus aristotelis | reverse complement strand
CGAAGAACATTTAAAGAACATTTAAAACTCTTTTTATGAACCTTTGAAACACTTTTAAAGAACCCATAAAGAACATTTGAAAACCTTTAAAGAACATTTATAGAACCATTTAATAACCTTTCGGAACATGTTTAAAGAACTTTTGAAGAATCTATAAAGAACATTCGAAAATCCCTTTGTAGAATTTTTTAAACCCTGTTAGTAAGAACCTACAAATAACCATTGAAGAATGTTTAAAAAACCTTTTAAGTATCTTTGAAGAACTTGTAAAGAACACTTGAAAAACATTTCAAAATCATTTGAAGAACATTTGAAACCCCTTTAAAAAAACATTTAAAGAACCTTTGAACATATTTAAAGAACCCTTGAAGAACCTTTGAAAGATACACCTGCACTCTCGTGGTTCGGGACCACTCTTTCCGTCCGACTCCGCTCTCCACTCGCTCACCGCTAGCACACCTTTGAAAAACTTTTAGAGAACCTTTGGAAAAATTTTATAGAGCCTTCGAGGAACCTTTGAAAAACATTTGAAGAACCTTTGAAACCCCTTGTAAGAACCTTTTTAAAAAAATTTAAGAAATTTTAAAGAACATTTGGAAAACCTTTGAAAAGCCTTTGAAGAACCTTCGAAACCCCTTTAAAATTTTTTGAAGAACCTTAAAAACATCTTTATAGAACCTTTGAAGAACCTATAAAGATTATTTGTGGAACTTTCAAAGAACCTTTAAAGAATCTTTGAGACCTCTCCAAAAAAACCTTTGAAGAATTTTTAAAAGCATTTGAAGAACTTTAAAAAAAAACCTTTGATGATCTCATGTGGTTCCTCTGCGTCTGAGGCAGAACCAAAAGTAAACTTCACACTCTTTATATCACACGACTGCTGGGGTTTCATTGTCTCTGGTGGGAGGTGTGTGTGTGTGTGTGTGTGTGTGTGTGTGTGTGTGTGTGTGTGTGTGTGTGTGTGTGTGTGTGTGTGTGTGTGCCAGGTTTATGTTCTGCTGAACGGCGGTGAAAATAGAATCTGGCTCGCAAAAAACGGTCTGTGACCTTTGACCCCGATGCTACAGACAGATGGAACGAAGCGTCAAGTGTGACGTCGCGTAGAAACAGAGAGACTGAACTTCACCTGTGATTAATACACTACAGACGGAGAGAGAGAGAGAGAGAGAGAGAGAGAGAGAGGGAGAGAAAGAGGAAGGGAGGGAGAAGAAGAGAGAGAGAGAGAGAGGGAGGGAGGGAGGAGAAGAAGAGAGGGATGAGGGGAGAGAAAGATGAAAATAGAAAGAAAGAAAGAAAGAAAGAAAGAAAGAAAGAAAGAAAGAAAGAAAGAAAGAAAGAAAGAAAGAAAGAAAGAAAGAAAGAAAGAAACGTGGTGGAATGTAGAGTATCAGAAATTATAGGAGGCGGAGTTTGGATTATCAGAGATGATAGTGGGTGGAGTTTAGTGTCCTAGAAATTATAGTAGGTGGAGTTTGTAGTATCAGAGATGATAGTAGGTGGAGTTTGGAGTATCAGAGATGATAGTAGGTGGAGTTTGGAGTATCAGAGATGATAGGCAGAGTTTAGGAAATCAGAGATAAGAGAAGGTGGAGTTTGGAGTATCAGCGATGATAGTGGGCGGAGTTTAGGGAATCCGAGAGGAGAGAAGGCAGAGTTAGGAGTATTAGAGATGATAGTGGGCGGAGTTTGGAGTATCAGAGATGATAGTGGGCGGAGTTTAGGGAATCCGAGAGGAGAGAAGGCAGAGTTAGGAGTATTAGAGATGATAGTGGGCGGAGTTTGGAGTATCAGCGATGATAGTGGGCGGAGTTTAGGGAATCCGAGAGGAGAGAAGGCAGAGTTAGGAGTATTAGAGATGATAGTGGGCGGAGTTTGGAGTATCAGAGATGATAGTGGGCGGATTTTGGGGCATTAGAGACGATAGGAGGCAGAGTTTGGATTATCAGAATGATAAAAAGTGGACCATGTAGATCTCTCAGCCTGTTCTTCAGGTTGAAGGACACACTGTATCATGGATCTGCTCATGGATCTGCTTGTGGTTGTAGAACCTACAGTGTATTACTCAGGTTACAGAGTCCAAACTGGGGTTCTTCATCAAAACCCTGATGGGTCCACTCAGATCTTCAGTGATTACAGTGTTCCACTGAACCCAAACACCTTCATGCCATGCTCTCTCTCTCGCTCTGCCAGATGTGATAATGGATATTTCGGGTCTCCTCGGGACGTGGGTGGTTTGTGTCGTCCATGTTCCTGCAGTGGGAATTTGGATCTCTCTGCGACCCGTAGCTGTGACCCGCTAACAGGGGCGTGTCTTCGCTGCCGCCGCGGTTACACAGGACCAAACTGCGAAACCTGCGCAGACGGTTACTATGGAGACGCTGTAGGGGCCAAGAACTGCCAACGTGAGTGTGGAGTTTCATAACAACATGTTCTCTCTCTCTCTCCCTCTCTCTCTCTCTCTCTCTCTCCCTCTCTCTCTCTCTCTCTCCCTCTCTCTCTC
>NC_139601.1:16357871-16360371 GCF_946808225.1 Silurus aristotelis | reverse complement strand
CTAAAGATACTTTTCTACTTATTTCAACATACTTGAACTAATGTCTTTCATCCTTTGTTCATTTACTCCCTCGGTATGCAGAATTGTCGCGATTTTCTCCTTTTATGAGAAATTCTTGAAGCAATAAAAGGATAAGAATCTATATCAGTACAAATCGTATTTCCGTAACAACAGTGACACTGCGCTAACTCTAGTTCCTTTTTATACTTGTGAAATTGTTTTGTATGTTTTGAAGTTGAATTTTAATAATTCAGACGCTCCCCACATTATGCGGATTTACTTTACAAACTTTTACAGATATAAAACAAACCCGAGTCGGAAATATTCAAAACGGAGGGGAACCGAAGCGAGCTAGTCGGGCTAATGAAGTTTTTTCAAGTTAATTTTATTGAAATTTTTTTTTATTTTTTTTTTTTTATTACTTAATACAAAATATTTCATACAGTATTCTGATTATTTCGATTTGTTTTAGTATATTTTGTTGCTAATTTGATTATTGCTCTTACGTCAGAAGGAGATTTGCGTAGTCAATTATGAACAAGGTAACAACATAACAAATTCATGCTATAAACGCTTATTCGGAACGTAACTCAAAATAAATAAATAAACTTTTTTGTAAAAATTTTTTTGGATTATAACATTTATTATATTTGTGGAAATATACAATATTGCTATAATCCACGCTATATATTTGTAAACCTTAAAAATTGTGGATTAAATTTTTCTCTTAGCTCAAATATTGAGATTCAAAACTGGTCCAACATGACCCAAAGTGCATGAAGATGTGGAAGATTTTCTGCTCTAGAGCTCCAACCTTATTAAAGGGGAACCTCAGGCCTCCTCACCTCACCTCCATCAGCACCTGATCCTACCTAGTAACACCTGTGGCGCTTGAAAGAAATCTCACAAAATCTTCATAAAATCTAGTGGAAGATCTTTCCACCAAAAGAGTGGAGCTCCGATGTGTTTAAAAAATGCACAGAAGCTTAAACCAGGGTGTCCACAAACTTTTGACCCTCCCACATTCAAACGATTTGCGTCATCCAGAGCGAAGGAACGTCTCGTCTGCGAACGTCAACGTCTGACCGAAGACCGTTTTCTCCTCTTTTTCTTCTGCTCCCTCAATTTTTTTTCTTTCTCTTCTTTTTTCTTGTTTTTTTTCTTCTTCACTCAGTCGCTCGACTCATAACAGTCAGCCAGGAGGCGTTTCACACTCGACTGTGAATTTCACGCTCGAGCAGTCTTTCACCCTGCACACACACACACACACACACACACACACACACACACACACACACACACACACCTCCCACACACACACACACACACACATACACACGGAGCAAGGGAGCGGGAGAAGATAGGAAAGTGCGGATTGGGAAAGATGAAGTCGAAGAAGAAATGAAAAGAGGAAGGAGATTAGAAAAAAAAGATGAGAGAATAAGAGATTGAATGTAAAAGGAAAATGAAATAAAAACAGGAATTGGAGAGAGAGGGAGGAGTAAGATGGAAAGAGAAAAGATAGATAGAACGAAAGAAAGAAAACTGCAGGAGAAAGAGGGATAAAGAGAGAGAAATGAAGACACTTGAGTGAAAGAAAGGAATAAGAGGAAAGGGAGAGAGAGAGAACATGTAAAGGAAGAGAAGAGAGGCAGAGAAAAAGAAGAAAGAAGGGGGAGATGGAAAAAGAGAGAGTGAGGGAAAGAAAAAAAGAGGTGAACTCCCTCTCTCTCTTCATCTGTCTGATAAACTAGTGCTCTTAGTTTACATAGTAGGGCTTCAGGGGAACTGTGTGTGTGTGTGTGTGTGTGTGTGTGTGTGTGTGTGTGTGTGTGTGTGTGTGTGTGTGTGTGTGCTGTCAGACAGAGTGCTCATGGGTATCACTCTGTTCTGAAATGAATGAGAGAAATCAGATGAGTATAACTGTGTAAACAGAGAGAGAGAGAGAGAGAGATTTAAACCCTGCCTCTCTCGCCCAAGGCTTTCTCTCTCTTTCACTGTGTTAACACACCATACACACATATACACACATATACATACACATACACACATACATTATGCCTATACACACACATACATATATACACACACACATATACACACATATATACTCACACACACACACATATATACACTCACACACACACACACACACACACACATATATACACACACATACATATATACACACACATATAAACACACATATACACACACACACATATACACACATATATACTCACACACACACACATATATACATATACACACATATACACACATACATATACACACATATACATACACACCACACACACACATACATATATACACACACACATATACACACATATATACTCACACACACACACATATATACACTTACACACACACACACACACACACACACACACACACACACATATATACAAACACATATAAACACACATATACACACACACACACATATACACACATATATACTCACACACACACATAT
>NC_139601.1:16257871-16352871 GCF_946808225.1 Silurus aristotelis | reverse complement strand
CATGATAGAGAGGTATCTCCATGGATTTCTCAGCATGGAGGACACCACATCTCCAACTCTATTTGCAGAAACCTGCAGGAACCCTCCACCATGCTTCACTGTTGCCTGCAGACACTCATTATTGTGCCGCTGTCCAGCACTTCAGCAAGCACTTTCCTCCTGCTACTGCACATATTTTACATTTTGAATCATTGTTCTGCCCCCGGTTCCTCTGTTCTGTTTCCATGTCTGAGCTTTGGCTTTTTTGGTCTTTCATGGCCAGACTTCTCCAGATAGTACTTGTGTGTACTTGGGTCCCACTGTTTTCCTCCAATTCTTCGTTGATGGAACTTCTGGAAATCTTCTAAATTTTGAAGTAAGCATGATGTGTCCATCTTCTACATCAAGTTTCCTCAACATTGCCCGTTTCTTGGTGCTTCTTCAAAATAACTTGAAGAGCACATCTTGAAACCACAATCTCTTTTGTGAGACCTTGCTGATGCAGTGTTACTCCTTTGTCTCTTGTCTTGCCATGGTGGAGGATCTGGGGCACAGTTTGAAGCTCCTACACAACTTTTTCTGTTCCACTTCATGATCAGCCTGCAGAATTAATTGATGATTATCAGCACCAAGCAGTTCACACTTTTGTTCATTGATAAAAATGATATATATGCATGCACACACACACACACACACACACACACACACACACACACACACACACACACACACACACAAACACACACACACACACACACACACACACACACACACACACACACACAAACACACACACACACACACACACACACACAGTCTTGGTGTAATGAATGCTCATTAAAACACTCCTGTATGGACAGAGAAAGAGGAACGAGAGCAGTAAAAAGAAAAAGGAGACAGAGGGAATCCTAGAGGACGGAGAGAAGATACTGAACGAAGCCAACGCTCTCTCAGACGACATCAACCGTGGCACTGAGGTCCCCACCCACACACACACACACACACACACACACACACACACACACACACACACACACACACACACACTTCTTTATTTTTTGGATTTAATATTTTTTTTTTGCAATAAAATCTTTCAATTACAAGTTAAAATACATTGAAATAAATGATTTTTCTAATTTTTCTTACTAAAAAATTATCAAAAAAAAAAGACGAAAAAGAATTTGATAAAATTCATAAATTCCTAAAAGACATTTTTGATCTTGTGGAGATTTTTACTGATGTATTTCGGATATATATATATATTTTATTTTTTTATTTTTTTTCTATTCTTTGAATTTGTATTTTACAATATACGTTGGGTTTTTTATAAGAATTTTAACCAATAAAATTTAAAATCTATTTTGACATTATTTCATGTAACGACATCATAACACTCCCCCTGGGACATGTTCCCCATCAGTTCAATTTCCATTCAATAATAAATGTTCTTCAGGATAAATCAGGCCTTCTGATTGCTCAAACTTTCTCTCTGTGAGTTATTTAAAGAGGATAACAGTTTGATGTGTGGTCCTGTAGGAGTTAGAGGAGATGAAGCGAGATCTCGGACCCCTGCATGATCAACTCGACTACAGAGTGTCTCGCTTGGCTCAAGTCGTGGAGGATGACAAGCTGAAAGATCTAGTGCTCCGAGCCGAGAACCATGCAACCCAGCTCAACGACTCTGCTACCATACTGGACAGGTGTGTGTGTGTGTGTGTGTGTGTGTGTGTGTGTGTGTGTGTGTGTGTGTTCATGTAAATTTTTTTGTAATAATTCAATTTGATCATTTAAATTTAGTCTGACAAAACATGTGTTATAATGTGTGTTATAATGTGTGTGTGTGTATGTGTGTGTATGTGTGTGTATGTGTGTGTGTGTGTGTGTGTGTATGTGTGTGTATGTGTGTGTGTGTGTGTGTGTGTAGCATCCTGGCCGAAGCTAAGAACCTCTCCTTTAATGCCACGGCCGCATTCAACGCCTACAGCAACATCAAGAACTACATTGACGAGGCGGATAAAGCGGCCAAGCAGGCGAAAGCAACAGCTACGGAGGCTGTGCAGCTGGTACACACACACACACACACACACACACACACACACACACACACACACACACACACACACAAAAAGCTGAAATCTGGTTCCTGGAAAAGAATCCTGAATTGGATGCTGTAAAGATACTAGAACAATATATTACACACACACACACACACACACACACACACACACACACACAGAAAAAAATACAAACCCATACATATAAACCCTTAACACACACACACACACACACACACACACACACACACACACACACACACACACACACACACACACACACACAGTTTTTCAATCACCTAATAGTAGTGATATATTTTGCATAATTCATGTTCAGCCAATCAGCATGCAGTATATCAGGCTCCACCTCCAGTAGTTCACTGAATTCTTAAAATAATGGTTCCTGGAAAGGTTCCTGAAGTTGACATTTTTCCTGCAAAGATGTATACAATACAACACACACACACACACACACACACACACACACACACACACACACACTCACTCTTTTTTTCCTTCCTCCATTCGGCACCTCATAAAAATCCTGAAGCGAGCGCAATAATCAGCTTGTGAGTGTGTGTGTGTGTGTGTGTGTGTGTGGAATGAAACTGCAATTGCACACAAACACAATGAATATGCTAAACACGCCGAATGTTAATGTGAAGAAGCCGAGCAGGTTTTTACTCACAGCCCATCATTCTGTGTAAAAATTAAATTACCTCAGTCTGTTTGTGCAGCAGGGTTTACGTGTGTGTGTGTGTGTGTGTGTGTGTGTGTGTGTGTGTGTGTGTGTGTGTGTGTGTGTGGTCTCTTCGTTTTAAAGGCCACGGGACCTAGAGGTGCTCTGAAAGATGAAGCGAAGATCTCGTTGCAGAAAAGCCAGCGTCTTTGGAACGAGGCTAAGAACCTGGAGAACGTTGTGAAAGGTAATTTAGATATTGCCAAAAGTTTGTGGACACCAAAGATTTTAAACTTCCCGTTTCACATTGAGTCCCGTTCGTTCTTCTAATAAACTCCATTGATCTGGGAAGATGTTCCTCTAGATGTTGTGGAGATTTTGTGGAGATTCTATACAATTGCGTGTCTCCAACTCTGTGGTAACAATTTGAAGATGAACCATGTATGGATAGAAAAGTCAGGTGTCCCAATACTTTTGGCATTTCACTTTCGGCGTCGCTCCAAACTGTTTTTTATAAAAACTACAAATTCAAACTCGTGAAGTTTCCCTTCAGAATTGTACATTTTCAGCTTTACAATTCAAGCTAATCCAGAGCATATAGAATGAAATTACAAGATAGCTACTACTATCTACTGTAGACTGCTAGCTACTAGCTTTGCAAAAAAATAATAATAATTTGTTAGTGATGTTTGCACGTAATTTTTTTTTTTTACTCGTTTTTATTTTTTTTGTATCTACCACATGAAGTGGTTGCTAGCTACCGAACATATCTTATCAAGTAACATTAGCGATTAGCAGTGACTTTTGGTTAGCTGCTAATTCAGTCCTCAAAACACTGTATGTATTTAAGACGGTACCAAGCAAGAAAATTTCTTTATTTGCCTCTTTTTTTTTCGATAATTTTGTAGGAATTTGTAGTGAACATTTTTATTTCCTGTCACTTGGTAAAAACAACCGTGTGGGGACATCAGTGTGAAAATGGAGTTTAAGTAGACTTTGTGAATGGATTTCTTCTTCTGAGTTTTTTCGTCGTGAAATCCACATCCACCTGTTTGGCTGAATTTATTTATGTTTTGCCTCTGAAGACAACGGAGATAATTTGGGAGTTCTGCAGCAACGGCTCAAAGGCGCCGATGCCAAGAACAAAGAGCTGCTGAAGGGCCTGGACGAAAATCTGGCAATGCTCCGAGCCATCCCCAACGGTGTGTGTATAGGAGTGTGTGTGTGTGTGTGTGTGTGTGTGTGTGTGTGTTTGTGTGTGTGTGTGTGTATATATATATATATATATATATATATATATATATATATATATATATATATATATATATATATATATATATATATATATATATAGTGGAAATACACTGACTTTTCTGTTTTTTCACATGCATGACACATGCATGTTCCTTTGGTATCTTGTAATATATAATGTAACAGTATGAAAATTCACTTTAACCAAACAAGTCTATAAATATTTTAACTTTATTTCAATTGAAAAATCCTCCCTTAGGATAAATAACAGCTTTGAACAAGCTCCAATCATTCAGCTAAAATAACTTTTTCATGCCTCTTGTAAAACTTGCCAAAGATGTTCTTCACTAGTTGGACTTTTTTATCCCAGAGTAGTTTAATAGGATAGAAATATAGACAGTTACCTCACACTTTTAAGTTCCAGAGTTAAAAACTAAAATATTAAACAGAATAATATTTCATTGCAAAAAAAAAAGATTTTATCTGCAGCATACTGAATTTACTCTAACACAAATTTACTCTACACCCTCAACATTTACTGTTTTATCATTTCTGAATATCTCATCTCATAGAGAACTTTCAGTTTGTTTCATAATACATAATATATACATAATAGTTTATATATATATCATTGGTTTTGCCTTATTTTTTTTTACTTTTCAACTGTAAAGTTTACTGTAAAACTTACTAGAGATTATAATCTCAGCGTACAGTTTACTGTGCGACTCTGGATGCTCCTGATTCAGATTCATGTTTATGGCAGTCTGAATATAACTAACTTATTATCTAACTAACTTATATAGCAACTAATTATTCATCACATACTGTAAAGTTTATAGTAAAGTTGACTGTAAAGATTACAGTAAAGGTTACTGGAGATTATTATCTCACAACCTTTTACACAGTGACGTTTACTACTCCTTCCTGGATGTCAGTCTGAATAGAACATTCTTCATCATTTTCTAGATTTTTTACTGTAAAGTTTACAACACATCTCTGGATGTACTTAATTCAGTGTAACGTTTTGTGGAAAATATTTGTCATTCTGAATATAATCAACATTTATCCTTTTAATGCCTAGTACATTAAAGTGTCTGGAAAGGTTTTTGGGGTGTGTATTCTCACAACTTGTTTACTGTAAAGTTTACTAATGTCTCTCTGACTATAACTACAATTATTTATAATTTACTGTAAAATCTACAGAAATCTTTTTACAACTTTGGCTCTCTTAGTGTTAAATATATATTTTTCAAATAAAAATTTTCACTTCAGATATGTAAAGTTACTGTAAAGTTTGCATAGGGAAATTACGTTGCCAGGACTATTCATGTAAAAACTTTCAACAACCATACCTAATACAGTGAAAATGTAAAAAAAAAGAAAAAGTTAGGTTTACAATAATAAATATCATTGTTAGAATCTCTGGAAAGAGTTTAATTGTAAATTGTACACTGAATTAAATACATCCAGAGTAATTCTACAGTAAAAACTTAAATAGTAAAATCTGTAGGACTTTAGGTCTTTAAAAAGTTCCTCTGTAACTTTTACTGTAAAGTTGTCAACATCCATGTTGTAATATTTTTTTTGGATTCTTGATTAAGTTTACTGTAAAATCTTAAATTTTCAAGCTTCCTGGCTATTAGCAAATCTGTTCTCTGAATTTGACTCCATACAATTTTTAAAAGTGTTTTCACTGTAAAGTTTACACTGTAATGGTATTTTTGTAAAGTATGTACACCAACGAAGCAAATGTCTTTAGTTAGTGTTACCGTAACTTTTTTCTGGCCTCAGACACGGCGGCAAAGCTCATGGCCACGAAGCAGAATGCGAGCAAAGCGAACGACACGGCCAACGAGGTTCTGGCTCGGCTCAAAGACATGAACCAGAACCTGATGGGCCTGAATCGGAACTTCAGCACACTGAAGGATGACATCAACAAAGCCAACAACCTCATCCAAGACCCCGAGAAAAACAGTAGGTCTTGGCTTTTCTCAAGCTAGGAGTTTCTTCCAATCTTGTAAATTTGAGCTTGTGAACAAATACATTCTATGGACTAAAATTAAAAATTTGTGGACACCTGAGCGGAAGATTGTGATTTTTGAACATTCCCTCCCACATGGCTTTTCTAATGAGCTTCCACTTGTTAAGGGTGTTAGTAGGTAGGGTGAGATAGTGAGGCCTGGGGTGGTGTTCCAATTGCTCCCTAAAGGTTTGGATCTCTATAGCAGGAGATCTTCCACAACTTCTAATCCATGGAACGCAGATCTTCATAGAGCTGGCTTTGTCCACAGGAGCATCGTCCTCCTTGATCAGGTTTGGGTCTTGTAGTTTAGGTGAGGGGAAAATTTAATGCATCAGCATCCAAAGATGTCCATGTTTTTGGAGAAGAACCACACAAGTCAGGTGTCCTGATGATGAGTTTTGTCCATGGAGTGTATTTTATTCAATCAGAATATCAGAAACTGGTCCAAAAAAATGTTTTGACTTTTTTCGTAGTGTCTCCATGTGTCTTACAATCATATTTGTTTTCTCCTCCTACATTTTACATTATCAACATCAACAGCGATAAGTATGTATCTCAGTTTCTATACCATCTTCTCTAGCTTTACCATGTTCCATGCTCCATCCATCTATCTATCCATCCATCCATTGATTTTTCATGTCGACGCATGCACGTAGCTTTCCATCTTTTTGCTAAATCAATCCCAGATTCCCTGCTAGCCTAATACACGCTTTAGCTAAAACCTATGCTAATCGTAAACACACATTTCCTGTGCTTTCTGATTCTTCTAGCATGTGCCTCACGACTTCTCTTTGCTGCTTCTATCAGTCTTTGGGTCTGAAATGAACACTTGCTGTTTGTACACTGTATGGACAAAAGTTTGTGGACATCCGAATATAAGAATGTGTTGTTTTTTTTTAACATCTCATAAGGAGCTCCAGACTTCTGGGAAGATGCTCCACTGGATTTTGTGGAGATTTTAGGAAGATGTTGTGGAGATTTGTGGTAAATCAGGGTGCTAGTAAATAGAATAAGGTGAGGTGAGGTGATGTGAGGGGGTCTGGGTTCCGTTCCTCGTCCCAATTCATCTCTGTAGGGTTGGAGATCGAGAGCAGGAGATCGTCCACATCTTCCAACCTAAGAAAATCAGATACTGGGTGTCCCAATTCTTTTGTACCAACAGTCCATTTTCTGCTGTTTGCTAACAACCTTGCACTTGGTATCTACCTACCCTTGTGTGTGTGTGTGTGTGTGTGTGTGTGTGTGTGTAAAGTCCATGCAGCCGGCGCTAAAGTGAAGGATCTGGAGGATGAAGCTGAGCGCCTGCTGGAGAAGCTGAAGCCGATCCGCGAGCTGCAGGACAACCTGCGCAAGAACATCTCTCAGATTAAGGAGCTCATCAACCAGGCTCGCAAACAGGCCAACTCTGTGAGTCCACACACACACACACACACACACACACACACACACACACACACGTAAAATTGCAATAGTAATATTATTATTATTATATACTATTTTGTTATTAATTCGCATTTAAATCCGTACCAGAAAAACCACGTTAACATGCAATCAACTGCGATGGTCCACTCTGTTCATCATTTAAGTAAAAGATAACGTTATTTATAAAAGACTGTAAAGTTTACAGTAAAGTTAATTGTAAAGATTACAGTAAAGGTGACTTGAGTTTATTATCTAACAACCTTCGATAAATCCTGGATGTCAGTCTGAATAGAACTCACATTCTTCGTCCTTGACTGTAAAGTTTACAACAAATCTCTGGATGTTCTTCATTTAGTGTAGAATTTAGTGTTAAATATCTGTCAGTTGAGTGTAAAGTTTCTGGAAAGGTTTTTGGAGTTTATTATCTCACAACATTGTTTACTGTAAAGTTTACACACACACACACACACACACACACACACACACACACACACACACACACACACACACACACACACACACATCCGTATGTTTACAGATAAATGTATACAATGAAGGCACTTTCATTTATTTATATATTTGTACTGTATTTTTTCCACAATTATTTTTATGTTTACTGTAAAGTTTTCATAGTGAAATGTTATTTCCATTAATTTTTTATGCATTCATTGAAAAAACAAGATATTATAAACTTAACATCCAAAGAACCATAACTTATATAATACAAATGTACAGTCAGGTTTACAGTAATAAATATAATTGTTAGAAGCTTTTAGACTGAATTAAACACATTTCTACAGTAAAACATTTCACTCGACTGCAACAATCCACTCCACCAATCATCACTAAACCAGTAGAAGAGAAACTCCCGTGTCGTTACTATAGCAATCGACATTGTGTACAACTTGGACTTGTAGAAATCAAGCAGATTTATATTAGCGACTTTTTTAAAAACAAGTTCCTGACCTCTGACCTCCAGATCAAGGTGTCCGTGTCGTCCGGGGGAGAATGCATTCGCACCTACAGGCCAGACATCAAAAAAGGCCGCTACAACACCATCGTCCTGAACGTGAAGACCCTCGCCGCCGACAACCTGCTCTTTTACCTCGGCTCGGCCAAATTCGTGAGTAACGGACCGTGTGTGTGCGTGTGTGTGTGTGCGTGTGTGTGTGTGTTTGTGTGTGTGTATGTTTAAGTCCACTGTAATATTAAAACAGACTTGTTTGGGGGTGGGGTTATGCTAAACTGGGTTTGAAAGGTTCTGGTAAAATATTCAAATTAAACCTACAGACACGCAATAAATCCACAATTCACATCAATTCTTTTTAATGAATGGCATATCCAAACATACACAGGTCTCACACATCTTCATCTAGTGAAGAAAGGAAGGAAGGAAGTAAAGAAATTAGGAAGGAAGGAAGGAAGGAAGGAAATAAATTAGGAAGGAAGGAAGGAAGGAAGGAAGGAAGGAAGGACGGATAAATTAGGAAGGAAGGAAGGTAGAAGAGAAGAAAGGAAAGAAAGGAAATTAGGAAGTAGAGAATAAATGGAGGAAGAAAGGAAATAAATTAGGAAGTAGAAAAGGAAGAAAGGAAGAAAGAAAAAAAAATAAAAGGAAGTACGGAAGAAGTAAAGAAAGAGAGGAAGGAATTAGGTAAAGAAAGGAAAGAAGGAAAAAAAAGAAAGAAAGAAAGAAAGAAGGAAAGATATTAGGAAAGGAAAGAAGGAAGTAAAAAATGGCAGGAAGGAAGAAAACACAGTCACAATTCATGTTCAAGGAGTGGTGTGTGTGTGTGTGTGTGTGTGTGTGTGTGTGTGTGTGTGTGTGTGTGTGTGTGTGTGTGTGTGTGTGTGTGTGTGTGTGTGTGTGTGTGTGTGTGTGTGTGTGTGTGTGTGTGTGTGTGTGTGTGTGTGTGTGTGTGTGTGTGTGTGTGTGTGTGTGTGTGTGTGTGTGTTTTCTCGCCACTGCTTTAATGAGGAAACATTAAAATGCACATTGTGTTTATTACTTCGAATCCACAGATAAGCAGCCATTACCTGCAGCTAAAAGGGAAACAATAAAGGCTTATTACTGTTTCTTTGGACCTAATACATTCTACACACACACACACACACACACACACACACACATCCCACGAGAAGGTGTGTTTGTGTGTGTGTGTGTGTGTGTGTGATCAGGGCAGTGAGGCAGCAGCAGCAATTAGCCGGGAGTTTAAACTGAGGCTGTTTTACACTGATTTCCCCTGAGATGTCAAACACACACACACACACACACACACACACACACACACACACACTATATATATATATATATATATATATATGCATGTAAACTCTGTGTTAGTGGCAAAGCAAGACAAGACTGTGTGTGTGTGTGTGTGTGTGTGTGTGTGTGTGTGTGTGTGTGTGTGTGTGTGTGTGTGTGTAGGTGGACTTCCTGGCGATCGAGATGAGGAAGGGAAAGGTGAACTTCCTGTGGGACGTGGGGTCAGGGGTCGGTCGAGTGGAGTATCCCGATCTCACTATAAATGATGGAAACTGGCACCGAATTGAAGCCTCGCGGTATTCAACATACACACACACACACAAACACACACACCTACATGCACACACACACACACAAACACGCTAATACACACACACACACGTGTTTTATTGATGAACATGTGTGTGTGTGTGTGTGTGTGTGTGTGTGTGTCTAGAGTGGGTCTAAATGGCAGTGTGTCTGTTCGGCCCCTTGAGGGCCCCAAAGCGGGCATTTCACCCACCTGGCAGAGCGCCAAGTCTCCTGAGAGCTACACAGTGCTGGATGTGGATCAGAACGCTTACCTGTTCATAGGAGGAATGCTGGGCAGTGTCAAGGTACACACACACACACACTTCTCACTTTACACACACATACACACTTCAGGGAAAAAGGAAAGACAGGAAGGACCGGAAGAAAACATGGAAAGTTGTAAAGAAGTTCTAAAAAGAAGAAAGGAAAGGTGGAAAGTGAAGAAAAAGACTGATGCAAAAGAAGGAAAGAGCTGTGAAGGCAAGGGATAGAAGAAAGCAAGGGAAGATGGGGGATGAAACAGGATTGAGAAGGAAGGAAAGTATGGAGGTGGTGGAGGAAGGTGATGTGAGTGAATGAACGAACAAACGAAAGAAAGAAAGAACGAAAGAACGAAAGAGGGATGGAAATGTAGAGAGAGAAAGTTTAAAAGGAACGAAAGAAATATAACAGGAATGAGAACAGAGTAGAAGAAAAAAGGAGGTGATGGCGGAAGGAAAAAAGGTGATTAGTACAGAATGGAAAAGAGGGAAAAAGGAAGGAGAGAAAACAGGAAGTGGTAGAAACGGGTGAAGAGGTGAAGGAATCGGGGGGGTGGGATGGGTAGGGGAGGGAATTGATAGCAGAGTAGAATAAGGGAAGTTAAGTGAGGGATGAGGAAGAAAGAAACTAAGGACTGAGATAAAAAATAAAAAAAATGTGTGTGTGTGATGGCAGAAAGCAGATGCGGTGAAGACCATCACCTTCTCCGGCTGTATGGGAGAGACGTACCTGGACAGTAAACCAATCGGATTGTGGAACTACAGGGAAAGAAGTGGAGACTGTAAAGGATGTGTGGTCAGGTACAAACATCTCCACCTTCTACATCGCTATGGATTTAAACACTGCTGAACTGATCTTGTGTGTGTGGGTGTGTGTGTGTGTGTGTGTGTGTGTGTGTGTGTCCCCTCAGTCCTCAGCCTGCCGACTCCGAAACCGTGGTGCAGTTCGACGGTGATGGCTACGCTGCCGTCAGTCGTCCGACGCGATGGAACCCCAACGCTTCAACGGTGACCTTCAAATTCCGCACGTTCTCCACCGGCGCTGTGTTGATGTATCTCGCAACCAAGGACATGGTAACGTATAGTTTGTCCCACACACACACACATATAAGCACAACATCTCAAACTCAGTCTTATCTCTCCGAGCAGAAAGACTTCCTGAGCTGTGAGCTGAGTGAAGGTCGTGTAAAGGTCAGCTACGATCTCGGTTCAGGGACTGGTTCCGCACTCAGCCATAAACGCCACAACGACGGACGATGGAAATCGCTCACAATGACTCGCTCGAAAAAAAAAGGTTATCGTAATTTCTGATTCAGAAATTCCTTCCTCTAAATGTAAAGCAAACAAAAGGTTCCTCATCTAACCTCTTGTCTCTCAGGCACTTTGACCATCCTGGACATGGACACCAACGAGGAGGAAAAACTTTTCATAGACTCTCAGGGAGGAGCAACAGGGCTCAACCTGAAGGAGGATGAGAGGATCTACTTTGGTGGTTTACCCACCATCGGGAACTACAGGTAAACACCTCCAACAAGCAGGGCAGCAGAAGTTCAGTGGTCTTCAGAAGATCGTCAATTCAAACCCAAGCTATAGCAAAGTTACTCGAACTCAACTCAAGGCGATTAACTAAATTCTTCTGAGCTGATTTGTTAAGGCATTGGACTCTGGACCAGAAGGTCACCAGTTCAAATCCTAGCACCATCAAGATGCCTCTTTTGGGCGCTTGAGCAAGACCTTATTGAAACAAATGCCAAATTCTGTCTTAGCCATATGCAGTGAATGTAAGGTGTTGGTGTGGGACCATTACAAGTTTGAGACCACTTGATGGTTGTTGAGATTAGAACCCGGAGTGGTGGTGGTCAGATGGCTAGCAGACATAAGTGAAAAGGTCATTACCGAAAAATTTCTTGGAAAATAACGACTAGAACAGAAAGAATTAGGAGCCAATGATACCACCAGTTCTGAAATTTTGAACCAACCAAGAAACACCTAGCTAGCATGGCTCTGTTGTTGCAAGTGGAAACCTGGATAAACGTTATTGCGCTAACTTGATATGTTAAGTCTGGGAAGTGATAGTGTTTTACCATTCTAACATTTGATTGATTTATTTTTTTCAATAGCAAATCCAGGTAAAAGCTCTATCATCAAATTTTACTTTAATGCATGTTTTACTTTAATGCATGTTTTAAAAGCCACGTCGTACCTTTTTAACTCACAGCCAAGCGACAGTTTATGACTATAACACATTGTTGCTTAGCACTGCTCCGAAGTCGCCTTGGCGCTAAGTCACGCTTCCCAAGATCTGGTATTCCCATGCTATCGACTTTCCCTGCTTTCTGGCTCCATTTGGATGTAAATATTAAAGATGGTAAGATTCACCAGTTCTGTATAAACTGTATCCTGGTGTGTATTGTGTCAGGCCTGAGGTGACCCAGAGGAGATACTCCGGGTGTATGAAGGACATTGAAGTATCCCGAACACCATACAACATCCTAAGTAGTTCCGACTACACTGGAATAAGCAAAGGATGCAGCATCGAGGTGTTCTTTCTTCTTGATCATAAAACTTTCCATATTTCTTTCTTGCTCTCTTTCTCTCACTTTTTCTAACATGTCCTCCTGTCTTCCCCACGTGGCAGAACGTCCACACGGTGAGTTTCTCCAGGCCCGGTTATGTGGAGTTGAATCCGATGGTGTTGGACATCAGTTCAGAGATCACACTGTCCTTCAGCACCAAGAAAGAGAATGGAATCATCCTATATGGCCGGGGTGGATTGACCACCCTGACCCACAGCTCACAGAGCATCCAGAACCGCAACCCCGGCCGCAAGCGCAGGCAGACCGGAGAGGTGAGGGGGAGTCTTTGGGGAGTCTTGCGGGACAAAGTGATCAAGTAAAATATTACACAGAAAATTGGACAGAAATGTAGACGAAGAGGAGGAACGGACAGAAATAAATAGGAAGAAGAAAATGAGAGAAATAGAAAGACAGGAAAAGACAAACAGACAGATGGGAGAAGATGATTTGGTAGAGCGACGGAGAGCAGGAGGACAAAAAAAAAGATCTACTTAGAAAGAAAGACAGGTGGACCGACAGACAGGAATACCGAATCAGACGGGTTGGAGAAATTGTTAGAAAGATTGATGGAAAGAAAAAAAAAAGAAAAACGCAGGAATGGAGAGAGGGAGAGGAGGAAGATGATTGTTTGCGGTCCTCGGTTCACCATAACAGTGATGAAGCCAGAGGGTTAGCGGTGTGTCTCACATGCTATAAAGGAGATTGATGACTCACCTGTGTGTGTGTGTGTCTGTGTTTGTGCAAGAGTGTGTGTGCAAGTGTGTGAGTGTAATTGCTTCTGGCCGATATAAAACAAAACACACTCTCTCAAGACCAGCGGCGCAAGGATCGGTTTAATTAAAATATGACATCCTACGTCTCTTTCTCTAATGTCTCTTTCTCTCTTCCTTTCATCCTCCCTCTCTCTCGTTCTCTCTCTTTGTTTCTCTCACTCTATCTCGAGGGCATCACATCAATTACATGGTGCAGGTCGTAGCTTTAACCTGCTCTCTCCTTCCTTCCCTCTATAAAACCCTCCTTCGCTGCCTCCGTGCGCCCCTCACTCGTAAAAATAGATTTATCCTCCACCTCGTTGATGGATGGGGTCCAATTTGCACCAGGTCCTCGCGAGACGCCGTCCGAGAGCGTCCCCTTTCTGAAAATCATTATGGGCCCTAAATGAAGTGGACGCGGCCGGGGGTTGTTTCCTGCTCCTCTTTTTTATTTTCTCCCCATTTTTCCTCGCCTGTTCTTGCCACAAGGGCTTTCGAGAATAAAAGCCATGCTTGTGCATGTCTTGCTGTAATTTTGCGTCTACTTGAAGGAGTGTGTGTGTGTGTGTGTGTGTGTGTGTGTGTGGTTCAGCTCAATTCTGGAAGAAACATATTTTTCTCTTCTAAGAGCTCCTGTGGTCGGGGAGGTCAGTCGACCATGGAATGTTGACGTGTTCTGGTCAGGGCAGGTGAGATCTTTAGCTTAGTTATGGTTTTGGAAGGTCACAGTGGTGAGACAGGCAGGACACAACCATGAGACACACCTTCAAGTTTAATCATGAAGGAGTGCTTCATTGAGTGTGGAAAAGGGGCCGTGAAAAAAAAAAGGGGGTGAAACAATGTTGCTTGATGATAGACAGTCCGTAATGATTGCGTTTTGGTGCTGATGTGAGTTTGTTCAACCAGTTACTTTCGTGGTCTTTCCGCTTTCCCAAGTATCAAGCTGCCTGCTGGCCATTATTGCTTGGCCTCCGCTTCAGCCGTCACAGCTTGAGGTTGTCCAGTAAGCGCTGGAAACCTACAGGGGGCCCCATTGAGCCCAAAAGGCAGGAAACATGACTCTTGCTTCTAGTTTGCAGCCCTTTGATAATCGGACAAGCATTAGGAGTTGGGGGTAAGGTGTCAAAACCAGATACCTAAGACTGGGTGGTACAGTGCTGTCCAGTACTTTCTGGTGGTGAAAACAAGGGCGTTGTGTTCCGGATTGTTGTATGTTCACTCATCTAAGGCTTTAGACCTGGTTTGCAGATTCTGTTAATCCATTCCAAGGGTGAAACATTTGCTATAAAGTTCCTCTGACATGAGCTGTTCTAGACTCTGCACGCCTATGTGCAGAGGTGGAACAAGGTTCCCTGTCCCGGTTGGCTGTTATTGGTGTGTCTGTGTTGTCATCTATCTGTCTGTCTGTTTCATCTGGTTGGATGTCTGGCTGACTGTCTGGCTGTGTTTCTGACTGGCTCCCTACATATATGCTTGATTTATCTGTCTGTCTGTCTGTCTTGTTGTCTGACAGTTGATCTGGTTGGTTGTATGTCTGTCTACATATATGTTTGATTAGTCTGTCTGTCGTTCCATCTGGTTGGATGTTTGTCTAACTGTCTACATATCTGTTTGATTAGACTGTCTGTCTCTCTGTCTCTGTCTAGTTATCTATGGTTCCATCTGGTTGGTTGTCTTCCTACAAATATGCTTGATTGGTCTGTCAGTCTGTCTGTCTAGATGTCTCTCATTCCATTTTCGTTGATTGTTTCTTCGACTCTCTGGCTCTGTGTCTGACTACATATCTGTTTGATTGGTCTCTGCTTGTCTGCTGATTCATCTGGTTGATTGGCTTGTTGACTGTCTTGCTTTGTGTCTGACTGGCTGCCTACATATATACTCGATTAATCTGTCTGTCTAGTTGTCTGTCATTCCATCTGGTTGGATGTCTGCCTGCCTGCCTGCCTACGTATCTGTTCGACTGGCCATCAATGTGTCCGATCGTCTGATTCTCGGGTTGTTTCTTACCTAGCTGTCTGTCTGACTGATTCTACCCTTTCTAGAAGGTTCTATGTACAATAAGTTCCTCTTTTGTCCTTTCTGTTCTCTCTCCTTTCTGTAGCCGTATGTGTCAGTCCAGTTGATTAAAGGATCTTTGGAGGTGCTGGTGTTCAGTGGCAGTAGGAACCCTCGTCGCGCCATCAGAAAACCTGACAAATTGATTTTGCATGATGGACTTGAGCACTCACTGCGCATCCGCCGCCACTCAGGAGGGTGAGAGAAGCATTCATTTACGCCCTAGTCATCTTTCTATCTATATCTCTTCATCTCCATTTCACATTTTCACCTTTCTTTCCTTCTGCTACATTCTTTCATTTATCCTTGTAAAAGTACAGATTGGACTTTGACAGTGTGTGTGTGTGTGTGTGTGTGTGTGTGTGTGTGTGTGTGTGTGTTAGCTCATTCTCAGTGCAGGTGGATGAAGAGGACCGAATAGAGCAGGCACTACCCAATGATCAGCCAATCATAATCCAGAGGCTGTTTGTGGGCGGAATTCCAGCTGACATGGCTGGAGGCCTGCAGAGACCCGGCCTGCCGTTTGAGGGCTGCATCTGGAACCTTCTGATCAACACCATGTATGTCTCTCACACACCAATACACACCTACACAAACCTACACACACCTATACACACCTACACAAACCTACACACACCGATACACATCTAGACAACCCTATAAACACTCCTATACACTCATCTACACAAACCTACACACACCCACAAACCTACACACACCTTACAGACACCTGCACACTCCACCACAATCTTACACACACCTACACTCTTGGAAACACACCTATACACTCCTACACACCTACACACACCTTCACACTCGCAACCACTCCTACACGCACCTACACACTTCTACACATGCCTACACACACCTACACATTCCTACCCACTCTTACACACACCTGCACACAAAAACACACTCCTAAATAAACATACTGAAAAACAGCTACACTCTCCTATAAACCTGTACACGTACACTTACACACATACACACACTGAACAAACCCCTACACACACCTAAAAACCACTACACACACTAAGCAAACTTCAACACACACCTAAACACCTGAACACACACTAAATAAACCTCTACACACACTAAACAAAGCCCTACACAATCCTACACACCTCTACACACACACACTAAAACTCCTACACACCTACACTTTAACACACACTTTAACTTTCTTTCAAAAGCCAAAAACTGGTGTCCTTGTGCTTTAATTACTTACAGATACATCCACTTTATATCTCAACAACACAACATAACACAAAAAACACAACAGGACAACCAGAAGTAGAAAGAAAGCAGAGTTTTTTTTGGTAAACCAGGCCATGTGCTCCCCCTACTGGCTGACGAAAGCCCTGAGAACGTTTTTACTGCTGTAATAAAGTAATGGAGCTGTGTATCAGGGTCGATAATAACATGCTGTAAATCCGATGAGCTGCATTAGCCGTTACTGCCGTACACACACCAGAAGCTAGGTGCGATATGTGTGTGTGTGTGTGTGTGTGGCGGTTTAAAATGAGCCTTGCGCCGGGCCAGCGGCTCTGTTTTGAGGTGCAGTCATATAAATGAATCGCCAGGTTTTTCTTTCGCTAATGACGAGTATGAATCTCTGTCAGAAAGCCCTTGACCTCAGTGGCGGAGCGTTAAACGAGTGTGTCCTTGCTCATAACTGTGGCCATTATTCACTAGTCACTCTGGCGTTTGTGTGTGTGTGTGTGGGTGGGTGGGTGTTTGCACCGTGTAGCAAAGATCACCCCTAACCTCAGCTCTTGATATTGATGTAATGATATGATGTAAGGTATTCTCATTTTTCGACCCGAGAAACAATGCAAGAGAAGGCTAGTTCTGGTTAGCAAGCTCACGCTTACAATTAGCAGCTAGTCTGTCGCTAGCGAATCACAAATCAGACAGCTGTTAGTTTGCTGATTAGCTAGCTACTAAGGAAACTACAAGGAATTGTCTAGGTGGTTAGCTAGCTAGTAAATAAAATTCTGCCACCTAATTTTTGGCTTGCTAGCTAATCTTCGGCTAGCTATTTGGTTAATTAGGAGTTTGTAAGTAAGAACGCAACTCTTTCTTTTTCATTTTTGTTAGCTAAGCCTGTCAAGCTATTTGTTTAACTAGCATTGTTTTCTCCGAATTGATAATGTAGCTAATTGGAATGCTAATCTACCTAAAATTCACCAAATAAACACAAAATTCCTGTTGTTAGAATCGTTAAAATCTTGTCGCATAATGACCGTTTTTTTAAAGTACGACAGGAGGACAATGTGGCACACGGAAATGTTTATCACAAACTTTGCTAAGTCTGATAGCTAGCTATTAGCTAAAGTTAGCAATGAACTGGTAGTGGGAATCATGGTATGTTGTCTAATTCCTAATATGATCCCAGTCGGGACTTGTACATGCTAGCCACCTCACTACCGCTTGATTTATACTAGCTAGAAAAATGGGCGTGGCCTTATTTGATTGATATTTTGCATCTAAATCCATCAACCTGTCGCTCAATTGCAGCCCGATGGACTTCTCGCAGCCGGTGGCCTTCGAAAACGCAGAAATCGGGCGGTGCCCTGATGTCGCCCCGCCCCTTCGACTTCCACCACCACCTCCAGGTGCAGAAAAAGAGGAGGAAAAAGAGGATGAGGAGAAGGAAGTAACCCCGCCCAAATTACCAACTTATACAGTGAGGCCGCCGCCTTCACCTTCTACGGTACGTCCTGTGTAAAAAAAAAAATAAATGATGCCATCTGATGGGTTGGAGAACAGCTGCTGCGAGTGTGTGTGTGTGTGTGTGTGTGTGTGTGTGTGTGTGTGTGTGTGTGTAGAAGGCTATAAAAATGGAGCACTTTTCCAGGCCATTAGCCTCAAAGATGGGGTGAGGGCAGGAGTTATATATTGAGAGGGCTAGAGAGACAGAAGTGGAGTGAGATGGATGGAGAGAGGGAGAAAGAGGACGAGAGGAAAAGTGACACCACGCTAGCGCTTCACCTTTTCTCTCCTCTTGAACCGTCGCTAACAGCTCCAACGCTAATGATGATTGTGCTTCCTGTGCCGCCTCATTTAGCAGCTTCATCACCCTGAAGAACGTTTTCCCCCAAACAACTCCCTGTCCGCCGAGGCCACGCCCACTCCGATCCCATTATATGGCTTACATTTTCATTTGGCCACCACATTGTTATTTTTTTTTTTATTCCTTCTTTCCGTCTCATCGCCAGTTACATAGGACCTCGCGACTAGCATTACAGAATCAATTAAAACATTACTTAATCTGTCTAAAAAGGCTTTAGCTGAACATGCTGGTTTTTTTTCTTTCAATAAAATTTGTTAAGTAGCTAGCGAATTGTTTTTGCTGCTAGCGTTAACTGGTGCTACCAGAAAAAAAAACGTCGCCCACTTTCTTTTCTTTGATATCTGTCACGGGGAGACCTGATACGGCAAAAGTATTGGGACACCCGAATTTTCTTTTCCTAACACCTGTGAAAAAATCGCTGCATGATTCCCTGCATGATACCATGTTCACCCTGCTGCTTCTAGGCCACGCCTCCTGCTGATGTCATCACCGTTCCTGCCGTGCCCGTCGATGTCCATGAACCATCGGTAATGCTATTCTAAAACTCACACACACACACACACACACACACACACACACACACACACACACACACACACACACACACACACACACACGAGAGAGAGAGCCCCAGAACTGCCATGCTGTGTACTTTACTGCCATCTGCATGACACCGTCTGCACTGCACCTCCAGTGCTCCAAACACACACATAGTTTGTGTTCAGAGGTTTTCACCCAAACAGTGAAACATGATCTATCTCCTGATTGACTTTCCGTTTGTCCAATCACAGGTCTCCTGTGCGGTGGGGGCGGAGCCTGAGGTCCTGGATTTAGCGAAGCAGTTTGGTCTCTCGAGGAACAGCCATATGGAGTTCGAGTTCGACGACCGGAAGGTGAAGAACAGGTGAAGATCAAATCATTATCTATCTATCTATCTATCTATCTATCTATCTATCTATCTATCTATCTATCTATCTATCCATCCATCCATCCATCCATCCATCCATCCATCCATCCATCCATCCATCCATCCATCCATCCATCCATCCATCCATCCATCCATCCATCCATCCATCCATCCATCCATCTATCTATCTATCTATCATGGGTTTTTGTTTTTTTCCCTCAGTGGGAACCTTAAGTGGCAAATCGCATCATAAATGACATAAACGATCAAAACGAATCATCTTCCAGTATGCAAATCACCTCATTTGCATATTCCAAAACATGATTCACATATTTGGTGATTTTGTTGAAGTCTGATTATAGAGTTCGAGTTGAGGACTGAGGCAGATTCGGGGCTGGTGTTCTACATGGCCAGAATAAACCACGCTGACTTCGCCACGGTGCAGGTGAAGGAGGGGATGGCTCACCTGAGCTTCGACCTCGGCAGCGGCAACACGTCCGTCAGCGTCCCCCGTATCATCAACGACGGCCACTGGCACAAGGTTCAACCAGAATATCTGTCTGTCTGTCTGTCTGTCTGTCTGTCTGTCTGTCTTCATAAACACTGGCACCCTAGAATATAGGCTTAACGGGGTGTGTGTGTGTGTGTGTGTGTGTGTGTGTGTGTGTGTGTGTGTGTAGATTAAAGTGCGTAGGGATAAACAGAGAGGAATCCTGACCGTAGACGGACGTTACATTAAACACACCGTGAGTCCGAAGAAAGCCGACATCCTGGACGTGGTTGGGAAGCTGTACGTCGGGGGTCTTCCTTTAAACTACACTACTAAGCGCATAGGACCGGTACTGCACACACACATGCACACAACCACATATATAAATAGCTGATATATTGACACGTATGCTGGCATTGTGTGTGTGTGTGTGTGTGTGTTTGTGTAGGTGGTGTACAGCATTAACGGCTGCATCAGAAACTTCCGTATGACGAACGGGCCGCAGGATCTGGACCATCCGAGCTCCAGTTACCGCGTGGGCTCGTGCTTCACCAGCGTGCAGAGCGGCTCGTACTTCAGCGGCACGGGCTACGCTAAAGCAGGTAAGCGCAGGCCGTGTTCCAAATCACACACTGAGGAGTGTGTTAGAACTGTGTAGAAGCTTAAAAAGCCTCGGATGCGTCTCAAACCGCATTACCGTTTTTACAGTGAGCACCTACAGAGTGGGGAACGAGGTGACCGTGGCCCTGGAGTTCCGCACCAGCACCGCTACTGGAGTTCTGCTCGGCGTCAGCAGCCAGACGATGGACGGCCTCGGCATCGAACTCATCAACGGCAAGGTGAGAGAGAGAGAGAGAGAGAGAGAGAGAGAGAGAGATAAATACATGTTAAAGAAAGAGGAATGGAACAAAGGAGTAAATTGAGTTAAAGGAAGGAAAGAAGGAAGAAATGAGACAAAGAAGAGAAGGAAGGATTGAGGAATTGAATAAATTGCGTTGTTTCTCTCCGTCCCTTCAGCTCCTCTTCCACGTGGATAATGGAGTGGGGCGTGTCACGGCAACCTCCCAGGGGGGGGAGCTCTGTGACGGCCAATGGCATTCGGTCACCGCAAATAAACTGAAGCACCGTCTCGAGCTTATTGTGGACGGCCAAAAATCGGAAGCAGCCAGTCCGGACGCTAGCTCCGCCTCCGCCGACACCAACGACCCCATCTTCGTAGGCGGATACCCAGGTACGTCCATCGAACCGTCCCCATAAAGACAGCACGTTAGGATGTGTGTAGAAAAGCTGCGATTTTTTTTTTATATTGAAGGGACCTTTTCAGGATTATTAGCATTGGCTCCACCCACTTTTACAGCGAAACAGCCACAAATTGTATATTTATTTCAACAAACATGATCTGAACAATAATCATTATTAATATTCAATAATGTAATTATTAGTAATGTATTTCTCGGGGTGTGTGTGTGTGTGTGTGTGTGTGTGTGTGTGTGTGTGTGTTTTACAGAGGGCCTGAAGCAGTTCGGCCTGACCACCAGCACCCCCTTTAAAGGCTGCATGAGGAACATAAAGCTCATTAAAGCGGGAAAAGTCCTGGAGGTTCAGCTCAACAAAGCAACAGAGATTACTGGGGTCCAGCCTCTCACATGTCCCGCTGCCTAGACACACACACACACACACACACACACACACACACACACACACACACACACACACACACTTACCATTTGTCTACATCTACATGAAGAACCACCAAAGAAACCCAAAGCAGTGGAAGAAATGGACCCAAACCAAAATAACATACATTTGATTTTCATGGTCTTGATGTTCTCCATGTTCTCCATGTTTTCCTGTCATGCTTCTATGCTTTTTACCGTGGCTAATAACGAACCAATCCCAGTGTCAAGGGTTTGTGTAGCGATAGACAACTTTCTTACAGTACTGAAGCATCATTTTCAGGATACTTGTACTTTTCCTGACTATTAATAAAAACCACTGTTCCTCACAAGTCCTGTTTTCTTACCAAGACCAAGTTTTGGGACTCCTGGGACACTTTTCCATTCATATAAGGTCCTTTTTTTAGACTGTTCCCACAAATCTGCATTTGATTTACATTTTACCCAAAACCTGATCCAAACTGTGTGTCACACTGAAATCGGTCTGGACTGCAACATGTTGATGTGCATTCCATTACAGCAACACCAATGGTTGGATAGTATTAATGACAAAAAAATATAAATATCTAATATTATGGGACTGGAGGAGAGAAAGAGAGACAAAGAGAATATAGAATTTCACCAGCAGAGGGCTGAAATGATCAGTGGTTAAAAAGAAAAGGTTTTTGAATATCGCATATTGTGCATTTTACTAGAATTCAGACTCTAAAAGGCTCTAGAACCTATGAATGCACAGGACCGTGAACTACCAAATATTCTTCTTTTTGTCTTCTTTTTTATAGAAAACCTTTAGAATAATTTTTTTTCAGGTGAGTGAAAAATGGACGTGTTAATAACCCGTTAACACAAATCCATTTGATTTTATTAACGATTAATGCAGCGTCCATAATTTTTAATTGCGAAATTAAAACCTTCAACGTATCACACGTTTATTCATGACGTCCTTTCTTTACTCAGACCGTCCGTGTGGAAACATAGCAAAGGTTCAGTTTGGTATCCTGATGATTTATGTCATTTAAAACGCAATAATTACTTTAAAAGTATTTACAAGAATATTTTGACGTCATGCTCTATGTTGAGTTTGGTTTCACTAATAATTAATAATATAAAATAATTATATAAAACATATTTCAATGTTTTTTAAATTAACACAAAGTTAAATATGTACCTTTTAAAAATCTATACAATGTCTGTATTATGACAGTAAATAAAAAAAATATTAAAAACTACTATTTTTTATCAATTTATCCATATTCCATGACAATATTCCTGTGCACAAAGCCAGAAGATCTGCTTTAAATTGGAATAAAGACCTTCTCACATCACCTCCATCTATACCTGACCCAACTTAGTTACACCCTTGTAGCTGAATGAGCACAAAATCTCTACAAAATCTAGTGGAACATCTTCCCAGAAGAGTGGATCTTATTATAAGGGCAAATGTGGACTAAATGTGGACTGTGGATCTTTAAAAAAAGCACAGAATCTTATGGTCAGGTGTCCACAAACTGAAAACATGACAAAAGGGAGGTGCAAAAAGGCATGAAAAATTACAACAGTCAGTAATTAGAAAGCAGTCCTGCCCCGTGTCAGTGCAAATTAATATCAGCTGCTTCATTTCCAACTGATGGCCTGTATAAAGGTGTTCCATCACCAAGGTCTCACACAAGAAACATCTCATGATGGGTAAAAGTGAAGAGCTCTCTCAAGACCTTCGCAACGTTATTGTTGCAAAACATACTTATTGCATTGGTTACAGAAAGATTTCTAAACTTCTGAATGTTCTAGTGAACATTGTTGGGGCCATAATCCAGAAGTGGAAAGAACATTTTCCCATAAAGCAGCCATGACCCACAAGATTTCAGACAGAGGAATAAAAAGAATATCAGAAGAGTTGTCCAAGAGCCAAGGACCACTTCTGGAGAGCTTCAGAAATATCAGGAATTAGCAGGTACAATTGTTTCAAACAATAAGTGATGCACTGAACCTCCATGTCCTGTGTGCACGCTCACCACGCAAGACTCCACTGCTGAAGATAAAGCATGTTGAAGCTCGTTTACAGTATGCTGCACAACATGTGGAGAATAAAGTCTGGTCAGATGAGACCAAAATTTTGCTTTTTAGATGCCATAATACACACCATGTTTAGAGGACAAATGGCACTGCACATCACCCCAAAAACACCATACCAACAGTGAAGTTTGGAGTTGAGAACATCATGGTGAGGGCTGTTTTTCAGCACTGGAACAAAAATCTGCTGCCATCTACCAGGATGATGGAGATGAGATGAGGGTGAACATTTCAGCAAGACGATGATCCCAAACTTGTAGTCGTCATTTACCCGCTGTATGTATGCAGTTTAGGTATTATCTTGAAGTCGAGCAGTTTTAGAAGTTGATTTGTGATGCTTATAACTTTACACCATCTTGTTATTCTGGATCACACAACCTTACAGTTGATTTAATACCAACCCAGAAGCCAGCGTACAGACGCTGAGTGAATGTGGTTTGGACTCTGTGAAAGGGCCTCATGGTGTCAGAGACTCTGTAGAAGGACAGAGTTCCTGCACTGTGATCCACATACACTCCTATTCTGGACAATGACGGAATCCTGAGATCAGTCTTGATGTTGTTGTGATAGAAAGCGAGAGACGACGAAGAACAGTACAGACTCCAGGACTGACTGTTGCGTCCGAACACGCACTCATCGTCTTGTCCTTTCCTGCTGATGTCTTTATATGAGACTGACAGGAAGACACCTCCATCACCGCTCCACTCCACCTCCCAGTAACAGCGTTCACACACACTCTCTTTACACAACACCTGAGCGATGTTCACAAATCTTTCTGGGTGATCTGAATACGTCAGCTTTCTCTGGCTGTGTCTCACCACTCTGTCCTTCTCAGACAGAATGAGGTTGCGTTTTCGGATCCAGAGTCAGATAACAGAAATCTAAAATAAAAGAAAAATCGGGTTTAATATACAAAATGAGACACAAATTTTCTTTTTCCAGATTTGATGGATGTACATTTCAGGAAATCTTCTCGGCTCTCCGGCATCGAATGTAAGATCGCCTGCTGAACTGCTGCAGCTGTGGAGAGAAATGGAAAGCCAATAGCATCATAAATTGTCTAAAAGTTGGAAGTTCAAGAAAAGTGTATTTAAATTCAGCTTGTGGAAGTCCGACTACAATAATAGTGATAAAAATGTTTGCACATGTAACACAACTTTTACAGCTATCAACTACAAAAATTCCAAATTCAAGGATAGCGAATTACTTTTAAAATAAGTATTTTGTCAGGACTCGGTCTAGTAAAGATGTCCATCCTCTCCAAGAGGAACAGCTTATCTTACCTTGTGGACGGATTTTGCCGAATTCCTCTGTACACAGTTCCGTTAATTTACTTTTCAGAATTTTAAGAGAATTCCTCACTTCAGGGAATGTTAGATTCCAATTGAACGTGATGTTGGACGTGTGGAAATTTGGTCTGTCTTGTAAGGGAGACTGACAGCCAGAAGCAAAAGTCTAGAAAACACAATATTAATTTAAACAACATGAATAAAGTAAAATAAGTCATTATTGAGCATTTGAACACAAACATCTCATCCAGATCCTTCGTTATCAAAACAGGAAATCTCAACATCTCAATGTTAATATAGTTGCTTTTTTTACGTCAAACATCAGAACTGACTATAATGGCCTTTTACACATTTTTTGCTCTAAAACCTGTATATACAGTTCAGCACTGATGGAGCCTTTCCAAATGTACAAGCTGCCCATTCCACAGTCACTAATACACTCCCATACCATCAGAGATGCGACTTTTTGAACTGATAAAAAAGCCAGATGATCCCTATCCTCTTTAGTCTGGAGGACATGTTATCCACAGTTTCCTAAATGACATTAAAACTTCGATTCATCTGACCACAATTTTCCACTTTGCCTCAGTACATTTTAAATGAGCTTCGGCCCAAAGAGGATGCCGACGTTTCTGAATCATGTTCACGCATGTCTTCTTCTTTGCATGATAACGATTTAACCTGCAGTTGTGGATGACACACCAAACTGTGTTCACAGACAATGATTTCTGGAGGTGTTAATGAGATTTCTTCAAATTCTCTGAAACGTTTGATCATATTATGAAATATAAATGATTAGATATTTAACTGTTTTGCAATTTTATGTTGAACATTATTCTGAAGTTGTTTAATAATTGTAGACAATCTTTTACAGATGGATGAAGCTCTGCCCATCTTTACTTCTGAGAGGCTGTGCCTCTCTAAAATAGATGATTGGTTTAAAATAGTGTATTTTAGAAGTAAAGATGGGCAGAGCTTCATCCATCTGTGAAAGATTGTCTACAAATGATTACATTTTAATAACATGCATCTTTTCCTGTCTTTTGTTTTGTCTTTTGTAGATCAGACAGTGTGTGTTACCTGGAGGAAATGGATGTGATCCTGTGTGTGTAAAATCTGCTCCAGTTTAGTGACTCTCCTCTGAAGATCAGCGATCTCCTGCTCCAGTTCCTCCAGGAGTCGTTCAGCTCGACTCAGTTCAGCCTCCTCCTGAGCTCTGATCATCTCCGTCACCTCCAAGTGCTTTTTTTCCATGGAGCTGATCAGCTCAGTGAAGATCCTCTCACTGTCCTCTACTGCTGTCTGTGCACTGAGCTGACACAAGAACATGAAGGTTCATTTATTTATTTAATCTCTCATTCCCTCTGTCACTGGGACTCTAAATAACTCCATGTTGTCCATGTTGTGTGTGTTTCTCAGAGCAGCTCCGTCTCTGCTCATTGCTCACCTTTATAGTGTTCACAGCCTGTTTCAGCTCCTGCACTTTCTTCTGCTTCTCCTGGATTCTCTGCTGGTATTTCATCTGCTCCTCCTTTACTTCACTCTAAGAAGAAATCATCAATATTGTTAAGATTATGAACTATGAACTTGGTGGGGGCATATTTAGGACAATTAAGGCATCATTAGGTATAAATTACCTTTTTTTATTATTCCCACCAATGTTTATGCAACCACATCATTATGATGTCTGGTAGCCAACAAGGTGACTGACAAAAAGACTGACACTTCTCAGATGTACTTTATAGCACAGTAAAATTATTTCTTC
This sequence comes from Silurus aristotelis, assembly GCF_946808225.1. Classification (NCBI taxonomy): domain Eukaryota; kingdom Metazoa; phylum Chordata; class Actinopteri; order Siluriformes; family Siluridae; genus Silurus; species Silurus aristotelis. Next base: position 16,325,990 of record NC_139601.1, on the reverse strand, counting down.
ACATATCCCAGCGATGTTAGGAAGCTAGTGTCAGAGCACAGGGTTAGTCATGATGCAGCGCCTCTGGAGCACAGAGTGTTAAGGGCCTTGCTCAAGGACCCAAAGAGTGGCATCTTGGTGATTTTGTGGCTTAAGCCCCCAATCAGTAATCCAGAGCCTTAACCACTGAGTTACCACCTCCACTCTACTAAGACTGAGAATTAATAATTTGCTTTAATTTTTCTCTAATAATTCTTACATATCTTCAAGATAATTTGAAAGATAGTAAGAAAAAAATCACCTGAAGCACCATGGCCATGGGTGTCCTAGGATTAACCTGTTTTGGCTTAGTGTTTTGTTGTTGGTTACATTTTAAAAGTACACCAAAAAGTGCAGTTCAAATAATAATCATGAGCCTGGAGCTCAGCAAAAATTCCACTTGTCTTCATAGTCTTCCTCCTCACACTCACATGTCAGGGTTAAACAGGATGACCAGGATCTGAAGAAAGACTTTGACACCTTAACTTGGAAAGATCTGAATACTTTGCCCTGTTCCACCAACCCAACATCAATCACTCCCTGCTCTCTACAGTTAACTGCACATTGAAGCCCTTAGCAAGAGCTGCCAGACACTCCAGAAGCTGCTGCCACCCACTATGTCTCTAGTTGTGTCTCCCGGCTCCCCATGATGCAGCTGAATTGGCATGGCCAGAGGTGGAACGGTATCCCATTGCTATCAAGAAAACCCAGCTAGCTGGACACAAGTGAAGTAAAAAAGGATAAAAAGGGTAAAAAAGGAGGGTAAAAAAGGAGGTCCTTCACTGCATCTCCCGGACACCCAAAGATCACTTGTCACTCTATTCAATGTAGTTTGTTTCATCTTCAGCTCTGCACAACAGCTGAGGGAGTCTTGTTCGATGATAGGGACACATTCCAAAATGGAATGGTGGGCAGGTTTCAATCCGCAGTTCCAAGTCCTGGGGTCCCTGGTTGTTCTCATGGTGACCAGACTACTGCACATCAGAGACTGATTCAGTGTGGGGTTTTGGGAATTGCACTGGGAACTGGTAAAGATTAAAAGCCAGCTAGATCAAAAGGACCTAGCTAGTGTGCAAGTGTGGTTGTTTACATCTACCCATACTGGCTACCTGAAGTAGTAAAAAAAATTAAAATAATAATAATGGGTGCTCGACCCATGAAGGCAACTTAAAAAAAAACACTGTGATTAGAGCTTCCTGGTGGTCATGGTGCCCTAAGGTGAGGGTTTGCAAGTTTGTGTTCACTCTAAAAATCCATCATGGTATGTTGATTTGATGCACATTCAATGGCTGCTAGGATGGCTAGGTGTGGCTTGCCATTGAAATCGCTTACATTTTTACCGACTGGTCTGACCAGATTACAACCAACAGTAATAACACTTGATCATGCAACAAATTTTTAGGGAATTTTTATAAGTGAGTTTTTAATGAGTAAAAATGTTTTATTCCTACCTGTTTCTCACTTCTTTCCACTTCAGCGGTGACAGTTTTGTGCCCTTTGTGATTTTCCATCATACACATATAACAGATGCAGGTTTGATCAGTTCTGCAGTAGATCTCAGTCAGCTTGTTATGTTCAGAGCAGATTTTCTCATGTAGTTTTGCTGAGGCTTCAATTAACATATGATTTTTTAAAGCAGGAACTTCTAGATGAGGTTTCAGATGAGTTTCACAGAACGAAACCACACACACCAGACAGGCTTTGACAGCTTTGTGTTTTCTCCCGGTGCAGAAATCACACTCCACATCTCCAGGTCCGGCGTAACAGTGATCAGGTAAAGCATCTTGGAGTTCAGTTTTCTTGTTTAGTTTTTCCGCCACTTCAGTCAGCATGTTGTTGCTGCGTAGAACAGGCCTTGGAGTAAAAGTGTCTCTGCACTGAGGACAGCTGTAGATGCTCTTCTGATCCTCCTGATCCCAGCAGCCATTAATACACACCTTACAGAAACTGTGACCACACGGAACAGTCACCGGATCCTTCAGGAGATCCAGACACACTGGACAGATGAACTGATCCTGATATACTGAAATTCTGGCCTCTGCCATTTTCACTCTGAGTTAGAGAGAGGAGAATGCAGAGACCAGTTTCGTTTTTGGTGAATAACTTGAATTTATAGTGCTACAGAGAAAATGGGTGGAGCTAGAAAGTGTCGGGATGTTTTACCAACCTCCGTGATGGTAACTTTAACTTGAGGTTTAGTATAAATTCATAGATAAACTGGTGTATGTTTAAAAATACCCTTAAACTTGCCCTTAAATAAAAGGTAAGTCAAGGTACACACTCTGAAATAGCTAGAAAGTAAATAAAAGGCAGGTGAAAAATGGCGTGGCGAGTCTTTTTGAAGAGCGCAAAACAGTTTTCAGACGGTTTTCAGACGGTTAACTGAGGGCGAGCAACTTTTGGGAAACTAAAACAAAAATGAAAGGGTTTTTAGATGAAAACACCATTTTGAAATGTATAAGTGTAGATGTGTCCTGAGGCATACTTTAGCACAATTATGGCTAATCGTCCATGGCTCAATTCACTTGCTCATGCAGATGGTTAAAATTTTTATTAGTCTCAGGTAGACTTTGGGTTTTGAGATTTTAATTGTAAAACTCTGGGCTGTGGAACCATTTTATCCCAACTTTAATTTTTATCTAAGGAGTGTCTTGGTGTTTAGTGGAATCTGAATTGCAGAGCAAGGTGTGTTAAAGTAGAACTAAAATTTAATTATGAAGGTGAACAGCATTCCCAGAATGGCATAACCCATGAGGTTGCAAACATTTGCTTTATTTAAAGCAGTCAGGCAAAGTTCAAAAAAGTAAAGTAAAAATTGCAAACTGAATGTACAATACAAAACCAAATAATCATACAGTCCCTGACAAAAGTCTTGTCGCTTATCTATTTTGTAGAAACACGTGCTATTAACCTGACTTTTAATGAATCAATTGGTGTTAGAAATAGCTCATATAAAAAGCTAAAACACTCCCAAATGATGTTTAATGCACTGAAATAAATTAGTTTCACTGAAAAAAGATTTATAATTTTATAAAGACAGAAAGGTCAAATTTTGGCAAGACAAAAGTTTTGTCGCCTATACAGAACAAATTGAACAAATTTACTGCAAATACAAAAATCTGTCAGCAAATTAAGTAGTGGTGCTGTGAGATCCAAATTTAATATCTTGTATGACTTCCATGAGCTTGAAGGACTGCATCCATGCGGTTTGGCAAGGATTCATACAATTTAGGAATCAGGAATAGCAAAGAAAGCATTCTTGCATGCCTCCCAGAGTTCATCAATATTATTTGGTTTCGTCTTCCATGCTTCCTCTTTCATCCTTCCCCACATATGCTCAATGATGTTCATGTCTGGTGACTGGGCTGGCCAATCATGGAGCATCTTGATCTTCTTCGCCTTGAGGAACTCTGATGTGGAGATGGAATTATGCGATGGAGCACCATCCTGCTGCAGAATTTGGCCTCTTTTATTGTTGGGAATATAAGAGGTAGCTAAGATTTCTTGGTATTTAGACTATTGATGTTGCCTTCCACCCTGCAGATCTCTCGCACACCCCCATACTGGATGTAACCCCAGACCATGATTTTTCCGCCACCAAACTTCACTGTTTTTTTGGGTGAATCTCGGATCCATGTGAGGCTCCAGTAGGTCTCCTGCAATATTTGCACTGACTGTGGTGTAATTCAACAGAAGATTCATCTGAAAAATCCAACTTCTGCCACTTTTCCAGCGTCCATCCTTTTAGCACGCTGTGGGCCTTGGCAAATGCCACACGGTTTTTTAATTGTCTTTTGTTTAGTGCTGGCTTCTGGGCACTGATTCGACCATGGAGGCCATTTCGAGACAGAATCCGACAAACTGTTCTGGTTGACACAGGGACTTCAGGTGACCAGGTCTCGTGGAGCTCTGCTGCAGTGGAAAATGGGCTGGCCTTGAATTTTCAAGCCAACAAACGGTTCTCTTGAGCAGTTGTCTTGCGAGGTCTGCCTGACCTGGGCATGTCAAAAATGTCTCCAGTCTTTTGAAATCTTTTTTTCTCCTCTGTACTTGACGCTGAGACACATTGAAGGTGTCTGTCACATCAGCAGTGGATCTGGTCTTTAGCCTCTTGATAATGAAAACTTTAGTCTCAGGGTGAATCTTAGGCATGTTTGCAGAGGTCTAGTTGCAGTTGATGTGAAGGTCTAGTGTACTGGGTTTTTTTTATACACACCTGAGACCTAACTGATCCATTATTAGTCACAAGTGAAGCTCATATGACAAGGCGACAACACTTATGTCTTTGCAAAAATTGACTCAATGGGCTTTACCAAGCTGTGAATATTAGAATACTTTTTGACAGTTTCGTTTTGCATTAAAACTTTATTGTAAAAGCTGTTGGGATTAAAATGAGCCAATTCTTGTAAAAAAAAAAAAAATAAAAAATAAAATCTTGATTAGAAATATATTTCAGCGGCACTTAAGGTCAGTTTGTACACAAGCGACAAGACTTTTGTCAGGGACTGTATATCAGGTATAAAAGGTTTCCTCTTTTACTTCTGTTGACTGTTTCCTTATTGCAGGAACCTGTTTTGACATTTAGCTACTATTGGGATAAACCCCAGGTCAGAGCTGAGGTCTTGGTGCTTGCACTGATCACACTGTATGTTGTCCTTAAACAAAGGTATCATTCATCACTCCCCCTCTAACTCTCTTTCTATTTTATTTGGTATTACTGATGAGCAATGGTATGAGTAATGATTCGTTCATTTTGACTCAGGTGACTCAGAAGAACGAGTCGTCTCAAAGAGTGAGTCAATAATTTTCTACTAGATGCTAGACGAGCAAACCATCACAGAATTTCCGTTGTTTATGTCCAGGAAACAGAATTGACTAGTTTATATCTCAATTCTTCTAGTCCAATTTTTTCTTTCTTTTGTCATGTGACTCCCATATACGCTATGCAGTTATATATACATATATAAATTATTAGAACTATAATCAAATTTGGTATGTGTAGACGTGTTGGGGATTTGCTTACTAAAAAAAATTACATTTTATTTCTGATCAAAGGAACAAACAAACAAAAAAAGATTTGTACATTTTGATGAACGAGATTAAATAATCCAAAGAAATCGTTCAAATGATCCGATCTTCCAATCACTGCTTGGTATAACAGGTGAGAATTGTGTGAACAATATTTTTACCAGAAGAGGGCAGAATTGGCCACTGAGGAGAATCTGTTCACTGTGGGGAGAATACATTTAAAATTCGTGTGGATGATTAGCAAGCGTTCCTGCATTCATACATCAAACTTACCACAATGTGTGCAAATTCTACCGGGTGCTCATGTAGTGGTTGGATATTATTTCACTTCTGATGAGTGAAGTTGTAAGAAAAGATACAAATGCTATTTCTGCTGGAAGATCCATGATGCAAGACTCATGGAAATGGCAGACTTTCTTTTCATTACTCTAAACAACATTACTGGCAAAGTAACAAGTTCTCCTGAGGACACAACTGCACAATTTATTTATAGATCTGTTATTCTAAATCACAAAATCGCGCTGTTGAAAATGGACAGACTGCAAACCCAGCATAAAGAGGCTGAGTGAATGTGGTTTGAACTCATGGTTTCAGAGACGCTGTAGAAGGACAGAGTTCCTGCACTGTGATCCACATACACTCCTATTCTGGATGATGATGGAACATTGAGATCAGTCTTAATGTTGTTGTGAAAGAAACTGAGAGAAGAAGAAGAAGAACACCACAGACTCCAGGACTGATTGCTGAGTCCAAACCTACATTCATCACCCCGTCCTTTCCTTCTGGTGTCTTTATATGAGACTGAAATGTCCACACCCACACCACCGCTCCACGCCACCTCCCAGTAACAGCGTCCACACACACTCTCCTCACACAACACCTGAGACCAGGAGTCAAATCTCTCTGGATGATCAGAGTTCTGCTGCTCTCTCACACTGTATCTCACTGCTCTGTTCTTCTCAGACAGAATGAGGTTACAATGTGCCGTGTTGGGATCCAGAGTCAGATAACAGGAATCTAAAATAAAAAAACATAATAAAGGGTAACGCAGATTTTTCACTATGTGATAAATAATTCAGCTTAAATGATTTATGCCTACATTTGAGGAAATCTTTTCTTCTTTTTGGCTCTGAGAGTAAAATCTGAACATCCTCAACTGTGAAGAAAGAAAGAAAACATTTCAGAAATATAGACAGATCAGAAACATAAGTCATGTGTTAGACATCAGCCTTGACACACCAGAGTTTGACCACAAACTCCTTCACCTCAGCAAAGGAATGAAGACTGACCCCTCGACATCACTCTGTCACAGTAAAGACCTCCATGTGTTTCTCCAACAGCTCCTCTTACCTTGTGCAGGGATTTTGGTGAATTCCTCCTCACAAAATTCCTCAAGTCTCTTCTTCAGGTCTGAGAGAGAATTCCTCACTCCATCAAATGAGAGATGTTGACGGGCAGCGATGCTGAATGTGTCAAAATTTGGTTTATCAAATGTAGGAGACTGACATCCAGAAGCTAAAGCCTACAGAAAGCACATTTTGAAACATTGCTAATTAAGCTACACCAGGGAAAAAACAATGGCACATTTTAGACCCAGGAGTCCAGCTAATGTATACAGTCTGTATAACGGTATATTCGGTCAAAGCCTAACAAGTGCAGAACAGCTGGTTCTGTATATCAGACAGTGTGTGTTACCTGGAGGAAATAGATGTGATCGTGTGTGTGTGAAAGCTGCTCCAGCTCAGTGACTCTCCTCTGAAGATCAGTGATCTCCTGCTTCAGTTCCTCCAGGAGTCGTTCAGCTCAACTCAGTTCAGATCCTCTCACTGTCCTCCACTGTTGTCTGTGCTCTGAGCTTATAGGACACACACACACACACACACACACACACACACACACACACACACACACACACACACACACACACACACACACACACACACACCTATCATTCCCTCTTTCACTGGGACTCTAAATGACTCCATGTTGTCCAATGTTGTGTGTGTTTCTAGGAGCAGCTCCGTCTCTGCTCACTGCTCACCTTTACAGCCTGTTTCAGCTCCTGCACCTTCTTCTGCTTCTCCTGGATTCTCTGCTGGGATTTCATCTGCTGCTTCTTTAACTCACTCTGAAAACACGTCAAAGTTATATTTAAGATAAAAGCTATTGTGTCACTTAGACTAATGAGGATGGGTTCCCCTTTTGAGTCTGGTTCCTCTCAAGGTTTCTTCCTCATAACATCTAAGAGAGTTTTTCCTTCACCACAGTCACAACGGCTGCTCATCAGGGATAAATGCACATCATTCACCTTCACTGTTAAATTCTGTAAAGCTGCTGTAAAGCTGAGACAATGTCTGTTGTAAAAAGCGCAATAGAAATAAACTTGACTTGTTCTTCCGCTCTTGAAACACTCAAAACATCTCAAATGCAGCATCACCGTATGTCAAACATGTGTCATGTCAGACGTCTCTGTGGCAGATTTGCTCACTTTCACACAGAATTTAATGTTGGTTTGTTCTAACTTGCTGTCTGTGATCAAATTTGACGTGGTAACCCAAGTGGGTCAGAATAGGACCAGTTACACCATCAGTCAGCAAACTTTATGATCGCACCTCGTATAGCAACAATACAACAATCCATAAAGTCAACCTTGGCAATGTCAAAGGAACAAAGTTTGTTGCTCATAGAAACGATCGAGGAAATATGTGGCACAGTGAAACTTTTTTCTTGCCAATTGTATGATTGTTTTTCCAGTCATCTTTTTACTTAATATATGTCATAAGCTGCTTAGAGTCAAAACTTTATTGTGTATTGTAACAGACTGTTTTCTGTACATATCTACAATAATTTCTTGAATGGTGGAACTTTGAGTTCTCTTTCTCTCCTTCACTACCTCACCCTGGGTGTTGGCTACATTATGGACCGGTTTGACCAGATTACCGATAACATGACTGAACAAGCATTCAGTGTTTCATTGAAAAATCATGAAAAATCATTAAGATGAGTCCATTTCAAATTACCTGTTTCTCAGCTCGTTCTCCTGAGGCCGTGACGACGTCGTGTCCTTTATGTTTATCCATCGTACACAAATAACAGATGGAGGTTTGATCAGTTCTGCAGTAAATCTCAATCATCTTGTTATGTTCGGAGCAGATTTTCTCTTCTAGCTTTGCTGAGGATGCAGTTAATGTGTGAGTCTTAAAAGCAGGAGAAACATAATGAGGTTTCAGATGAGTTTCACACAAAGAAGTCACACACACCAGACAGGATTTGACGGCTTTGTATTTTCTCCCGGTGCAGAAATCACACTCCACATCTCCAGGTCCGGCGTAAATGTGATCAGGAGAAGCAGTTTGGACTTCAGAATTCTTCTTCAGTTTCTCCACCACTTCAGCCAGCATGGTGTTTCTGTGTAGAACAAGCCTTGGAGTGAAAGTGCGTCTGCATTGAGGACAGCTGTAGACACCCTTCTGATCCTCCTGATCCCAGCAGCCATTAATACACACCTTACAGAAACTGTGTCCACATGGGACAGTCACCGGATCCTTCAGGAGATCCAGACACACTGAACAGATGAAGTGGTCCACAGAAAGCTGATCTACTGAAATACTGGCCTCCGCCATTTTCCTGAGCTCACACACCAAAAGCACAAACAGCACTCAGATCAGTTTTGGTTTCACTGGAATCTGTATGCATCGTTCCCTTTTGCATGTAGGTGAAAAAGTGGGAGGAGAAAAAGAGAGAGAAGAAAAGACATGATCATTTAATTTAAATGGATATTTTGTTGTTTCCAATGTCCTGTAATTTAATATACCATTGCGTTATTGTCATTTAATAAGTATTTAAGGTTTTTAATCTTTTAGGTTTAACATTCAGAGGCATATTTTCGCCTGTAATATATATATATTCTTGAAAGCCCACTTTTATAGAGGTCTTAGCACCAAGGGTCCTGAAGACCCGATATTTTTCATTTGCATTTTTTTTCCTCCATTTTTTTATTACGAAGGCCTTTTGAGTCAATCCGGAACTTTTTGTTTTTATAAAATAGATTTTTCAGTACACCTGAACTGTGTACTGACAAGAACACCTGACAGCCTGCTTCACTCCGTCATCAGGGGACCACCACGAGCGGGAACGGGATCATCACTGACGAACGTACAGCTATCTCTGAAACGTTTTCACTGTAATATATCCGTAATATTTTGACTAAAACAATATACCGAGCAAAAAACATCAGTCCAAAAAAAAACCCCAGCCACATTTGGAACAAAGTTGCAGCATGACCTTGAACATCTCCAGAAACACGTCATGAACTGGAACATATACAGCAATTCTTCTTTTATACCGATTCTAAACATTATGCTCCACCCATTTAGAATTTGGAAATAATTTGCATAACATGCAAAACTATTTTTCTTTTTTGTGGTCTAGTCCATGGATTTTCAGCCTTTACTGGAATTGGTGTAAAAGTTGTCACAATGGTCACAAAAGTCTAGGTGGTGGGATCCAAATGTTTCGAGACTTATTTTGTAACACGCCAACAGGTGGCAGCACAAGGCTGAACGCAGTCACAGGGAGCACCTACCTTCATAAGTCAGTGTGCCTAAAGTCGTCGTCCTGTGTACAGAGAGCTGAATATGCAGAAAAGTGTGTGTGTTTTGCTAAAAAGTGCTAACGCAAACTAAAAAAAATGTGATGTGCCACAATAAAACCAGTTCATCCATCTCTAGACGGCTCGCAAGCTTCCCAGACGTCAACACAAACACAGGAATGCGCAATTACAATTGTATTTATTTACAAAAAACAATTGTTAAGTGGTTATTTATGAACAACAGCAGTCAGTATTGTATTCTATTCACAGTATAAAACAGCAAGACAATTGTAAATAAAATAAAAAAAATCACCTGATTCAGTTCAAATATCTTTACATTATTTAACAATAAAAAAAACAAACAAAAAACCCCCCACAAAAGATCAGACGTCTCCCAGGGTCTTCTGTCTCTAGTGTTTTCATTCCTATTGAGAAACACAGACACCATTTGCTAAGCTAAACTGGCGCTAGTTCAGTCAATAGAGCCGTCCTTGGCCCTAGTTAACCAAAAAGAGCATTCATGCTAGCAAGTGACCAATTCTGGGATTGACTATAGAATTGAATGAGGTTTTCAGTAGCTAACTGCATATATACATACACAGAGATGTGGAAAAACGTGAACGACAAGAAAGTGTGAAAAAACGAAGATGTTTTTATCCACAAGAAAAAAAAAAGCTTTGACTCTGCTATTTCAGCGAGCTAAATAAAGTGGCTAAAAGGGAGAATATATAAAAATTTCACTTTCTAGCTCCGATGTTCGAGGGCCAACTTCAACATTTTCAGTCTTGTGCAACTTAAAATACCCAGAGACCTGGAAGTGCAGCAACATTTTTAAAAATAATTGCGTGCAAACAATTATTGGGCTCGTTGAGTTTCGCTCACATCGACTCTGGTACTAAAAGAGTCAAATATTAGCATTCAGAACTTTTGCAAATATTTACACATGGTGACTTTCAATTATTCTATGAGACCTAAAAACTGCTAATATCGATGTAGATATGTGGAAGCTAGCTTGCTAGCATGCAGTTGCGTCCCAGACTGTTTCGATCCCAAAATAATGTAGCGCATTGTGTGAACTTGAACAATGTTTTTCCAATTTTTTGGGAACTGGAATACCACAGAGAAGAAAAAGCAGCCATGATTATGTGGACGAAAACCCCACATTATTACAATAACATTAAGTTCATGAGCATTCAGAGTGGGAACAAAAAAAGACTGGACATCCGACACGCCACACCTCGCAAGGTTATTGTGGTCTCCCAAAAGTTTATTATTTCCCAATAGTGTTGCCATGGAAACGGGAAAGTATGCTAATGAGAGCATTGATATGAAGCTTTTCACGTGTCAGAGCTTTCAGAAAAAACGAATGGCCACCTTCCGACCAATCAGCACACACGAATGTCTTCGAGGTCGACCTCAGAAGTTTCTCCCTGCTCTAAATACGTAACGATTCACACCGATATACGGCGTCATGCTAATCATGCTAACCATCATCACTCGCATTCATTTTATTCAGCAATTAGCGAGCAATTGTTTTTTTTTATAAATAGTGAGTTTGATGATAATGATGATGATGATGTCAGAGCACAAATTTTGTAAAAATTTTCAATTGCAATTTTGGGAAACGCCCACTTTCTGGCAAAAGTTGATGGACACCCAAACATAAGATTTTGTTCTGTTTGTTTTTTTTTGGGCATCTACAGTCCACATTAAGTCTCCATTCACTGCTCTAATGAGCTTCACTCTCCTGGGAAGATGTCCTGCTAGATTTTGGGGATGTTTTGTGGAAATTTGTGGAGATTTTCAGGAGATATTGAGAAGGTTTTCGGGAGTTTTTAAGGAGATTTTGTGGAGATTCTGGAGAAATATTTAGAAGACTTGATATCATCCCGCCACAAGGGTGTTAGTAGATAGGGTCAGGTACTAATGGAGGTGAGGTGAGGAGGCCTGGGGTGGCGTTCCGAATCATCTCAATAGGGCTGGAGCGCTAGAGTAGGAGATCTTTCACATCTTTCATGCCATAGAAAGCAGATATTTTAATGGAGCTGGCTTTGTGCACTTTGTTTGGGTCTCTTAGTTCAAGCGAAGTTCTAAGACCAACCTATGGGTGGAAAAATTCAGGTGTCCCAATACTTTTGGCAAAGCGTGAGAGAGTCTTTCAGTGTTTTTTTTATACAGTGTTCAAACATTAAAAAAATGATTTTAAACAATCTTAAACCCTCGTAGCCCTGATCGTTTCTCTTAGGTTCTTCGCCTTTTTCCGAGGAACTCGTCCGAGTTCCTGCGTTCTGTCCATCTGTCATAATCAAATCCTCAATTCTCATTTGTATATAAATATTAATTCAATATATTTAAAAATAATCATGTTTCCAAATATCGACGCTCCACCCTGGCACAACTCTGAAGTGCAAAGCAAAGCAGATAATTTAGAAGATGATCAGAAGGATGGAGAGAAGATGGAGGAGAAGTTTCCCTTTAATCCCGTGGTCAGGCCTTTGATTGGTTGGTTGCTCGATTGGCAGGTCGTGGAGCCGAGTTAGCGCTGGACAGACTTGATGACCCACTCGGCTGTAGGGTTGAGCTCCAGGAGGGCCTTCATGTACGTCTCCTCATCCAGACAACGCTCCTCTACATGCACACACACACACATGCACACAAAATATACATGACAGGATGTGTCATGTGATCACTGTAAGCTTTGTAATACAGTTTCCAGAATGTGTTTCCTCAAACAAACATGTGTGTGTGTGTGTGTGTGTGTGTGTGTGTGTGTGTGTGTGTGTGTGTGTTACTCACTTATGTTTCCTCCGATCTCATATAGATACAAATCTTCTCTCTTCACTGGCACTGAGCTGAAACAGGAAACACACACACACACACACACACACACAAACACACACACACACACACACACACACACACACACACACACACACACACACACACACACACACTTTACAGATCAGTCTGCTTGTTAGCGTTTAATTATTAAACTCTACTTCCTGTTTTCTGAGTGCATGAGTACTTAATACGATGCGGATGTGTGTGTGTGTGTGTGTGTGTGTGTGTGTGTGTGTGTGTGTGTGTGTGTGTGTGTGTGTGTGTGTGTGTGTGTGTGTGTGTGTTCACCTCTCCTGGCTGAGGAAGCGTGTGAGGATGTCCGATGCCTTGAGCTCTTCAGTCAGCTCTACTGCCATGGACACTTTTAAGAATTGCGGGGCCTGGACCCTGATGAAGCTGCCATCCATCTTCCCCACACACACACACACACACACACACACACACACACACACACACACACACACACACACACACACACACACACAGTTTTTTTGCTGTTTGGTTATTGTCTATATTTAGAAGGCTCTCTAGCTGGAGGATTCCTCTGATGGATAATTTAAAAAATTGGAGTAAGTAATATTTATAATTACAGTAACACTGAGCATCATAGCAACCATTACACACCGTTATACACTATTACACATCATTACACCCCATTCAACAATATGTCACACCATTAAACACCATTACACCCCATTTCACACCACTATACACAATGAAACCCTGTTTCACCCAATTAAACACAATTACACACCATTTCACCCCAGTCCACACAATTATACTCTATTACACACCTTTATACTCCATTACACCCCATTCCAAACCGTGCTACACAATTACACACCATTCCACCCCAGTCCACACCATTACCCTTAATTATACTCCCATTACACACCATTATACCCATTAAACACCATTACACCCATTCAACACCGTTAGACACCATTACACCCTATTATACACAATTACATACCATTCCACCCCATTCCAAACCGTGCTACACAATTACATACCATTCCACCCCATGCCACACCATTATTACACCCTATTCCATACCATTATACCCATTATACACTGTTATACTCATTACATACCATTACACCTCATTATACACCATTAAACACCGTTACAAACGATATAGTATAAGAGGAATAATATACACACATATGTATACACAAATATGCACTTTTTCACTGCCTACTTCTTTATTTATCTGTCTATAATTCTGTCTGTCTGTCTGTGATAGATCTATTACATGCAATACCACTGAATTTTCACTAGAGGTCAGATGACAGCTACAGAATGGACCATGATAAATGGAAGAAAGAAAGCGTATTTCTTTATCTTCAGGATATAATAATAAATAAATTTGCGAGGAAAAAAAACAGAAATCGGGGGAAAAGAAAACCGGAGACTTCTACCATCAAGGTTATGAAATATCTACGTTTCCTTTACCCACCTCCTCCTTTTTCTCCACTTTTTCGCTGTTCCTCTCACGATCGTAGGCCATTTTCTTCAGCAGCTTTTTCACCGCTCGGTCTCGGTTCATCTTTCGCTCCATGTTCTGTTTCCGCACCTGCGTCATCACGAACTTCGGGATCTGGAGCAAAATCCATAGACTGTTAAATTGTCTTTAAAAAATAAACACCGGTGTTGAAATCAGAGTATAAGCATGGAAAATCGTACGTACGGTCCAGAGGAGGTCCTGGTATCGTATCAGAAGGCAGACAATGTTGGCCATCCCTGTCGCCATGGCGAACTCCTGCTGCTCGGAAATTTTGCTTCGGAAGCCTTTAAACATGAAGATATTTGGTGCCATGACCATGGCGACGTTCTTCAAGGTCATCTTGTTGCGCTCCTTGTGGTCGATGACTCGCTGGAGGAACTCCAAGAGCGCCTAAGGGTTACGGGTCAGAACTTCAGAAGTTTGTTTCGTCTCGTCTCAAAAGTCTGAATTTCTTATGTGTAAATGTGAACAGTGTACGGAGTAATGCGAAGAGAATCACCTTGAGCGTGTCTCTACTGGAAGCCGGAAGGAGGAGCACGAGCAAATTGAGGGCCTGCAGCTGCTGCTTTTTTGTTGGGAATTCTACAATGAGATAGAAATGTATTACTTTGATTGTGAAAAGTGTGGAAACACCAAGTATCTTCTGGTTTTTACGTTTTTGTTTTTTTGTTTTAATTCAGTTAATGGCAAAAACACACAAGAATTGGACAGTGAATAAGTGCTGAAAGTTCTATGGAGTCTAAATGGGATATTTTGTCTCTAATAGAAGAACTTGAGTGAGATGGAGAACAGTAGAGAAGATGTGATCAGACTCTCTCTCCTCCACACTCACACATGGAGGTGGAGGCTTAATAGATTGGGGTTGTTTTGGAGCAGGAAAGGTTTCAGAAAGTGAAATGAACCAACATGTCTCCCATTCCATACTTCAGCACCACGCAGTTCTGTCTGGACTGCGGCTCATTGGAACCGACTTCACCGTACAACAAGACAATGCACCAAATCATACATCATTTAAAGTGATATCTCTCATGGAATGTTCTGCCCAATCACAGCACCTTAATCCTATTGAACTGCACTGGGATGAACTGGATCATAAAGAAATCTCCAACTAGTGAACAACATCTGTGGCAAGTTCATACTGTAGCTCTAGGTGAATAGACATTCTGAACAGTAAGATATGTGTTTGTGAACTCACTAAGCACAGAGAAGAAGGCACTGAAGTACTCCACGGTGAGGAGAGGATGAGGAAGCTCTCTGATGAAGAGCTTAAGGACACTTGCCGCATCGTGCTGCTTTAAAGTCTCCCAGGGGAACAAGCCTTCGTAGAACTTTAGTTCCAGCTCCTGGCATACAGTCTGCAAGGCATGCACACACACAGAATTGATATCAAATCATCACACTTAGGTCCCGCCTCCCATTATTTAAGATTGACTTTGTTTCACATGTACGTTTTACTGTTTACATTAAAAAGAATCTAAATTCTTTTCTTCCTCTTGCTGTTCACACTAATAATAAACCCAATTCTATTACATCCATTCTATCCAATAATCTATCCCATGCACTACCGCCAAATATCCGCTAGATGTCGCACTATGCTACACAAAAAAACATCAGATGACACTGAAAAACAGGAACTGGAGTAAAAATATACAAAATGTATTTTCAAGTAAAAGCAACGTATTTCAGCTTTTCAATAAATTAACACAAACACGATCTGCAATTATTCATTTATTTTTATTTTAAAGATTTTTTTTAATTAATAAACAAAAAATTGTTATCATATTTTTCTTTTAATCTTCGGGTTGGAATAAAAACAAAGACTGCTGGTAAGTTTAGAGAAAAAACCTGAAGATGTCAGAACGCCGAGTTACAGCTTCATATATATAGTGATGACACTGGAGACTCCTTCCATCAACTATCTCACAATGATCCTTTCACTTGTACCTTCACTCTGGTGGCTGCTCCAGGAACCCGCAGAATCCCTTCTGTATCCAGTCCCTCATTTTCTATATGGGAAATGAGCTATAACAGAAGAAAAAAAAACTCGTTTTAAGAAGCACACTTTCCCTCCAATATGTGGTTCTTCTCCAAACTGTTCTCCAAAACCTGAAGGCAACCAATTGTGTAGAACGTCTTTGGATGTGGTAGCATGACATTTTCCATTCATTCAAACTAGGGGACCCAAACCTGCTCCAGCAAGCCCGCTCTATGAAGAGCTACTTTCCGTGGGTTGGAGTGGAAGATCCACTGCTGATCTACCCCATCACTATTGGGGTAAATTAAAACACCACTCCAGGCCTCCTCACTTACACCCTTTGTTGCTGAATGATGAACAATTCTTCCCAGAATCTAGTGGAACATCTTCCCAGAAGAATGATGCTCATTAGAACGGTGAATGGGGACTACGATGTTTGAAGAGCATGTGTTTGAGTGTCCACAAACTTTTGCCAATACAATGTGATGCAATCCAGCATGTGCATGATTTCGGGATTAGTAGTTACTTTGTATACACGTACCCGCTGCAGTATGATCGGCACACGGGTCCCGGGCATAATCTTCTGATCCTGCTCCAGCAGCGTTGTCAGAGGAACCCCGAACAATCCCAACTCTGCAAAAACCCACAGCCATAAAAATCACTCCAGACCAGAGCAGTGACACCCATAAACACCTGAACAGCGCCTGAACAGCGCCTGAACAGCACCTGAACTGACCCTGAACAGCACCTGAACTGAGCCTGAACTGAGCCTGAACAGCACCTGAACTGAGCCTGAACTGAGCCTGAACAGTCATTGAACTGCAGCTAAACAGTATCTGAACTGCACCCGAACAGCCACTGAACTGCACCTGAACAGCATCTGAACTGAACAGCCACTGAACTGCACATGAACAGCCACTGAACTGAACAGCACCTGAACAGCACCTGAACAGCACCTGGACTGAGCCTGAATTGAGCCTGAACTGACACTGAACTGCAGCTAAACAGTATCGGAACTGAACATCACCCGAACAGCCACTGAACTGCACATGAACAACATCTGAACTGCACCTGAACAGCATCTGAAGTGAACAGCACCTAAACTGAACTGCGCTTTAGCAGCATCTGAACTGCCACAGTAGGTCCGACATTGGGACTGACCTTTGACCTTGACCTTGATCGGTTTGTGGGTCTTGAGGTCGATGGCGGCCGTGTCGAACAGAGCGCTCACCTCGATAAGGACCAGGCGGTAAACTTTCTTCATATCGGGCGGAGAAAGACTTCCTACTTTAGTCATTCCTGTCTTATCTCTCACTACCCTGAAATCCTGCACATAAAGCGAGAGAGAGAGAGAGAGAGAGAGAGAGAGAGAGAGAGCAAGAGAGAGAGAGAGAGAGAGAGCGAGAGAGAGAGAGAGAGCGAGGGAGAGAGAGAGAGAGAGAGAGAGAGAGAGAGAGAGAGAGAGAGAGCGAGGGAGAGAGAGAGAGAGAGAGAGAGAGAGAGAGAGAGAGCGAGGGAGAGAGAGCACAGAAGGTATTATACCAATAATGAAAGAAAGGAGGTGAACAAAGGTGGGTAAGACCAGAGAGAAAAGAAAATAATGCAGTCAAGGGGACACAAATAAATAAAAGCATGATGATAAACAGATAAAAGTGAAGAAGAAGAAGAAAACAAGGGACAGCAATATATAAAGGAAAAAGTGGACAAGCAAGAAAGCAAGAAAGAAAGAAAGGTGTAAAATAAAGAGAGGTGAAAAAAGAGAAATGTAACAAAAGTAAAAAAAAAAAGATAATAATAATAATAATAATAATAATAATAATAATAATAATAATAATAATAATAATAATAATAATAATCAGAAAAGCGGATTATTTTTGGTCAGTGTAGTTGCGCGCGTTGACCAGCAGGGGTCAGCAGAAATGATTCTACCCGGTATTAATAGTGTATAACATTCAGTATATATACATGTATATGTTTGTATCCTTTCACCATGTTCTGCTTTCTGAAATATTCATGATACTCATGTAATGTGAGGCACACATTATGAATTCCACTTATAATATCATAAACATCTATTTCACACACACACACACACACCCACACACACACACACACAGAACTACTCCCATGTTTAACCAACACACTAATAACGTGTTTATTTAATAACCACATTCTGCAAGGGCAAAGATCTACACACACACACACACACAAACACACACACACACACACACACACACACACACACACACACACACACACACATTCCTTTATCGTGTGACGACCAAACAGTTTGAGTGTGAGCTCTGTAAACTTTGCTCTCGGTCGCTTGCTCGCACGCACACACACACACACACACACACACACACACACACACACACACACACACACACACACACACACACACACACACACAAAACAGCGATAAATCAGTTCAGGTGTAAATCTTTGACACGCCTCACTCACAGGCAGCCTGTCATCAGCCTCGTTGATGGGTGGTGTAACCTTTAACCCCTCCTTGTAGGTCAGGGCCTGCTCAGAGAACGACACCTCCTGGTTGATGTCCGTCTCCGTATCAGCCATGCCCTCTCCGTTTTCCACAGTCATGCCCACACCTGCGTGAAGATCCGGAATATGGACGTGAATCCCCATCCTGTTCAGCCATTATATGTATGAACATAACAGGATTCTGCATTAGCTAGGGTGACTAGCATTAGCTGTTTTGACTAGCAAAGTGCTAGCATCACTTTCTGCTAATGTTTATTTTTGTAGAACCTAGATTGTTTATCGTGTGTGTGTGTGTGTGTGTGTGTGTGTGTGTGTGTGTGTGTGTGGCACATGAAAATGGCCTTTATTGACTGCTCATGACTATACCAGATGATGCTTCTTCCTTCTTTGTGGTTTCACTTCCTTTACTGGACATGGACTCATCATCCTAAAAAAAAAAAAAGGCTATTTGAATGAATGTTCCATGCTACAGCTTGACGTTTAAGGAAACTCAGAGGTACTAGAAAGGGTCCTAGTAGATTCTTGATTGTCCTTAAATGACCTGTTTGACCCTGACCTTGGCGTCGTGTGGTTTGAAGATGTCCCTGACGTCTGGGACGCTGTGGGGTTTGTTGCGTTTGCGCAGCGTCTCCAGGCGTTTGTGCACGGCGGCGGCTTGCGTACGCGTCAGGGTGGACAGCAGGACCTTGCCGTCGTCGTCGTCCGACACCGACTCGTCGAACAGCGTCGCCAGTCCCGCCTCCGTCAGCCACGCCTCTTCCTGTTCGCCCTCTAACGCCACCGGAAACCAAAAAATTACCTTGATTATCATAAACAGAGTTTGAAACTACTGTTTCGGAATTTCAGGCCTGAAGTAACCACCATTTCAGCTCCACAAAGTTTCCTGTTGGAAACCACCTCCACCTCCGTTAGATAGTTCAGGAGAGTGAATTTAAGTCTTTTAAGTCTTAAGATTTAGGTCAAATCCAACCACCACCACCACCGTTCTAACTGACCTTGCTGACGTTGTGTACGTGAGAAATGGAGTCGAGTCAAGTGCCAGTGTTGCTGTACTTTACCTGTACCACCATTACAACGCTAATCTCATTGAAACCTGGCCAATAGCAACTAGATCACTTTAAATCCCAGCAGGATTGTTGGAACAGAGAATAGAATAGCGGATCCATCTTCCCTTTCCTGCTTTAAGGAAGTCCCCCAGCATCCACTTCCTGTACAGATGCACAGCGAGTGTGTATTTTGCGTTTCCCCTCCCGTGAGACTCCTTTATGGCCTTTTCCTGTTTCTTACGACTCTTTTTTTTTACAGAAAACAATACCAGATTGTTCATTTGTCCATACAAACACAAAAAGAGAAATTTGACACTTTTTATCCATTTATAACTACATTAAATGTTAAAAGAAACAACGTCTGTGAAGCAATTCTTTTTAATTTCTTCGATTTTGGTGCGAATGTCGGCGGGGAAACCTGAATGCGCCCTCACCGTCTGCAACTTTGAGCTGCACCTCGTCATGAGGCTCGGCGTCTCCGCTGTGCTGGATGATCTCCATCTCCTTCCAGTAGTCGTCCATGGCCAGCGAGTCCAGCGAGTCCTGAGAGCTGCAACGCTGGTACGGCGGTCTGGTTCCTGCTCGCGTCGTCTGCACATGAGTGGGCTTTTGACTGCAGGAGGACAGAGAGGACAGTGAGGACCTCAAGAATAGTGAAATAAGTGAGACCTGAGCACAGTGAGGGAGGTAAGGAAGGTGAGACTGAGCAGACAGTGAGGATGGAGAGGAGAGTTGAGGCAATAAGGACAGTGAGGATGGAGAGGACAGTGAGGACAGTGAGGACAATGAGGACAGTGAGGATGGAGAGGAGAGTGAATTTAGAAGGCATGTAAATAATCATATAATAAATATAATATAAACTTATACATACAGACACTTCTGTTTAATGTTTAATATTGCTGTATTTTGCGTCTAATTTCATTGTACAAACTGTCATATGACATCTGTACATATGACAAATAAAACTTGAACTGAAACAACAACAACAACAAGCCACGTGAGTCGCTTCCGTCTGACGCAAAAGCTCCAGCTCCTATTGTTTCCCCCTTCATTGTTCTGACTTCTTTAATCCTGGATTCTCAGAGCTAGGAAAAATACTCTCCCCCACACACATACACATGCGCACACACACACACACACACACACACACACACACACACACACACACATGCAAACAGACGCAAAAAGGAAGAGAGCAGTGAGGGTGCTCACAAAATCTCCCTGTGTAAAATGAGTCTGTGTTGTCTTCACGGTAGACCTGCAGGGTATCGGTAACACACACACACACACACACACACACACACACACACACACACACACACACACACCTAGAAAGTGAGAAAGGAATATTTCTTCTCTTTTTAGTCTCTTGTTGTCTGTGTGAAATGCTTAACAGTGCAGTTTGTGTGTGTGTGTGTGTGTGTGTGTGTGTGTGTGTGTGCCTACAGTGCAATTTTAACAGTGGCTGGCCATCAGGGTCAGTATACTATAATATACTGGCTGTAAAGTGTTGCCGGGCTCAAAGGTACCTGCCATAAGACTGCCATTGATCTCCATTTATTCCCAAACAACCAATCACTGATCGCCATTTATACCGCACAACCAATCACGGATCACCATTTAATAAATAAATATTGTTGACAATATAAAATAAATATGAAGCCACGCCTTTTCTGTCTCAGCGACTCGTAAATGTTTATAGACGAAGTAAAAAAACTGAGTGTCTCCACAGAGCCACAGAGGGACAGAGGGGCACAGGGACAGAGAAGCACATGGACAGAGGGGCACAGGGACAGAGGGGCAGAGGGACGAAGGGGCAGAAGGGCACAGGGACAGAGGGGAACACGGACAGAGGGAGAGAAGGGCACAGGGACAGAGGGGCACAGGGACAGAGGGACGAAGGGGCAGAAGTACACAGGGACAGAGGGGAACACGGATAGAGGGACAGAGGGTCACAGGGACAGAGGGGCAGAATGGCAGAGGAGGCAGAATCTTACCCTTGTTTCCTGCCCCACACCACACCAATGGTTACACTCTTCCCTACATCTGTAAGCCTCAGACACAACGCATGCCCTGTGAGAGAGCTGTTTCACAACAGCCATACAGCACAACAAACACGTGTGTGTGTGTGTGTGTGTGTGTGTGTGTGTGTGTGTGTGTGTGTGTGTGTGTGTGTGTGTGTGTGTGTGTGTGCAGATGGAGTTTTACATGTTTGGGCACGCTCAGCACCGAGTGTGCGTCTCTTAACATCGGAAAGAATTTCCTTATTGCACTTTTCCATCCAAAACAATTTGCTCAGTGGTCTGATTTACACTCACACACACACAGATCTTACACTCGAGCTGGTGCAGAAGTCTTGGCACTCAGACCGCCTACTCCCAGAAGGGACCCTGTAGGATGGTGAGCCACTGGCTACTGGATTCCACACCACCAATCACTGATCCTCACATATTTCCAACAATCAATCACAGATCATCGTTTATTAATCACAACCAATCACTGATCCTGACTTATTCCCAACAGCTAATCACTGATCAACATTTATTCCTCTCGACCTATCAGTGGTCACCATTTGTTCCCAACAACCATGTTACAGGACCACTGCGGTTCACACGAGTCCACACCTTCTGACCAGTCGGAATGCGTGTGACCTTCATGACACGATGCTAATGTTGAGAAATAATGAAACAGACTGAACACATGAAGTGCGCGATGTTACTAAGCAACAACGTGAAACACACTCACACACAGTACAGAGGCGACTGTTTCAGTCTAGACTAAACAGCATGAAGAGCATGTGTGTGCTACATGAAGTGTTTTCCATTTAATGTTCTATTAGCGCACTCCCAGCTGGGACCAAACCCTTGGGAGAACGATGGAAGTCAGCCAGAGATGAAGATCTTCAGATAGCATCTAAAATACAAGCTGTAAGGACACATGGGAACCCTCCAACCACACACAGGACCTCAGGTGGACTTCAGGGTGGGGGCACCACACCCCCTGGACGACGTCACGCTCAGACAGCTGCGTCTGTACGGCTCGAGGCGCACAATGACACGAGAGTCTGATTTCAAAAGGCCGCTGGGAATCCGCGCTAGGGTTTCGTCCCGCTGTCTGACGGGAGAAAGGCTGCATTATGTCCCACTGCTGAGGGAACAACGATGGGGTGTGTATAAATATCTCTGAGTGCAAACCTTTAGCGTTGCTAGAATTCAGGCCACCATGACGGGCTCTAAGACAACGTCTACACAAATCCGGATACATTTAAAAAGAGTCATGAGGGAGAAAAAAAACATTTCCAACCCACCCTTCTTTCCAGTTAGGACAGACTTGCGGAGACGCTACGGCGGACGAGATGCTCTCACGTGTCAAAGTGACCACATTTTTGACATCTCCGTGTGAAAAATTCTCTTTACGCCCATTTTCACCCGAGTGCTGGATTCTGATTGGTCAGAGGGTTCAGATTGTTTTTTCCAGAGCAGCGTTATTGATTATAGACTACCTCATTTGTACTCTGCACTCGTTCTGATGCATTTGGGTTTCTATGGCAATAATGGTGATGATGGAAGGAGTCTCCAGTGTCAGAGCTTTCTGACAGTCCTAGGTTTATGTCTGACCTACAGATGCATTCAAATTAAAGAGTTTTTTCGAGATGTTCCACTAGATTTTGTGGAGATCTGGTGATAGGGTTGGAGCTCTATAGAAAGAAATCTTTAACATCTTCCAACCCATGGAAAGCAAATCTTCATGAGATTGGCTTTGCCTACAGGGACGTTGTTCCAACAGTATTTGAAGTGAGGGGAAAATTTCATGCTAGCACATCCAGAGACGTCCTAATCAATGCATGGAGAACCACACAGTCGGGTGTACCAACACTTTTTGGAAATTCGTTGTATATACGCTAGTCACGCTACAAAGCCCAGGTTAGAATCTGGAGGGGGAGGATTCGGATCTCATGGTATACTCTGGATCTTCTCTGAAAAGTATGCAAATCTTGAGAGTCCATTTTTTCTTTCTTTCTTGTTTTCTCCTCATTTTTTTTACCAGTGCTACCAACATAACAAACACTGTTACCTTGTGATCAGAACTTTATGATAATTACGGAAACATAATAAACATAATAATATTAGTTTTTTTTATATAATGCGTGGCCTCTTCATACTTTTACAGTGTAAGTGCACATTTCCACAACAAATGGTTCACAAATCCCCCAACTCAAACCGAATCATCATAGAAATTGTAATGGTTTCCAGTAGAACACAACAAAACCCGATTGATTTCTAATGATGTCCATCAGCCAAAAAACCCCAAACAAAATAGATATTTACTAGAATCTGGACTCATATTCAGGAAATTCAACTAGACTCAATTAATACCAGTAGAAGGCAAGAAAGTAATCAATCAAACCTTTGATATTAAAACCAGTACAATTCCCGCTACAACCATTAAAACCATTACAAATAAAGGCGCTCTATTCTTTGTTTGTTTTTTTCTTCCAGCACTCCGCATTTAGACTTAATAAATAATTCCCCCAAACCAGAACTCTTCAAATAGAGAACGTGCATGCAGATAAGTCGGACTTTGTCCTTCCCTCTTGTCCTCCCATAAATAAGGTTTATTCCAGGGGCGCTCACCTCGCTCCCGCGGCTTCAGGCGCGTCCCCGGCGCTCGGAGCAGGAGGATCAGCCGCACAGGGAGGAGAAAAAGCCTGGCTGTTACTGATGTAACCGGTCAGAACCACTCCCCGGGTCTCCTGGTTCCGATTCATGTCTCAGACCGCATTATTCACTTCGATAATAATGAGAAGAAGAAAAGAAAAACAGACACGGAGACAAAGAAAGACTTTTCCTTAACGACTGGACTCTTCCCTGACAACGGGAACAACCGAGCAAAGAAGCTCCGCCCCCTCAAGGCAGGCTGGGCCAAAGTCTGCTCTCCATCCGTCAGCATGGGCGGGGCTAGAATTATATCTTTCTATCATTTTATCTTCTTCACTAATTATGTTTCAGATCGAGTATTTATTTATTTGTAACTGTTTTATTGTGATTAATTGTATTGTTTATTATTATTATTGTTACTGCTATTATTATTATTATTATTATTATTTGTAGTAGTAGAAATGTAATTATTATTTATTACATTAATAATAATCATTTATTGTTTACTTTTTTATTATCATTATTATTATTAATATTAATATTATTATTATTACTGTTGTTTTTGTTGTTGCTATTATTATCTTTTCAATTATTGATGTTTCTTGTTCTTCTTGTTCTTGTTCTTCTTGTTTATTTTTGTTATTATTCTTGCTGCTATTGCTAATATTAATAATTATTGATTATTTTTAGTAATTATTGCTAATATTAGTTAGCAATTGCTATTGTTATTGCTAATATTAGTAATTATTTATTTTTTTAGTTTTTATTAAAGACTATGCATGCTGAACAAAATGATAAAGGCAACAATTTTGGGGGTTTTTTGTCCCCATTTTTCATGAGCTAAACTCAAAGATTTAAGACTTTTTTTTCTATGTGCACAAAACTGTCAGAAAGTGTCTCAGGGAAGCTCATCCACATGCTCGTTGTCCTCATCGGGGTCTCGAACCTGACTGCAGTTCGTCGCCATAACCGACTTGAGTGGGCAAATGCTCACATTCGATGGTGTCTGGCACTTGAGGTGTTCTCTCTTCACGGACGTTTTCACTGTACAGGGTCAAATGCGTGAGGAAATGGTGGTCACACCAGATACTGACTGGTTTTCAAACCCCCCAATACAGTAAAACTGCACATTTTAGTATCGCCTTCTATTGTGACCAGCCTGAGGCACATCTGTGCAGTAATCAGGCAGTCTAATTAGCATCTTGATCTGCCACACCTGTGAGGTGGATGATTATAGCCAAGGAGCAGAGCTCACTAACACAGATTTAGACAGATTTGTGTACAGATTTGAGAAAAATAGGCCTTTTGTGTACAAGTCTAAGATCTTTGAGTTCAGCTCATGAAAAATGAGGGCAAAACCAAGTGTTTTAAAGCGTTTATAATTTTGAGATATTTATAAAGGGACGTGCTCAATGGCCCCCCAGTGGTGGCTTGGTGATACTGGGGTTTGACCCCCAGACCTTTCAATCAGTAACCCAAATTATTATCCACTGAGCTCCATGTCTTATTTGTACGTCGCTCTGGTTAAGACTGTCTGCCCTATGCTGTAACTGTATTATTATTATTATTATTATTATTATTATTATTATTATTATTATTATTATTATTATTATGGTTGTTGTTGTTATTGTTATTATTCAATATAATATGATATATGTTAGTTATATTTGTTATACAGTATCCTGTGTAAAGCATGTGAAAGATCTTTGAATCTTTTGCTTCCCCTTCTGGTGAAATGTATCACAGCAGCATCCGGATCTAATGTGTTGTTCTCTGCTCCCTCCCCTTCCGGTTCTCTGTTAAAAAAAATAAATTCAAAAATAAACAGGGAGTTGTGGCTTTTGATTTCAGAGAAAACGAAACTGGATTCTGAGTGCTGTTTGCTCTCTCAGTGTGTGAGCTCAGAAAAATGGCGGGGTCCAGTATTTTGTTAGATCAGGATCAATTCATCTGTCCAGTGTGTCTGGATCTCCTGAAGGATCCGGTGACTGTCCCGTGTGGTCACAGTTTCTGTAAGGTGTGTATTAATCATCACTGGAATCAGGAGGATCAGAAGAGCGTCTACAGCTGTCCTCAGTGCAGAGACACTTTCACTCCAAGACCTGTTCTACGCAGAAACGACATGCTGGCTGCAGTGGTGGAGAAACTGAAGAAGAAGACTGAAGTCCAAGCTGCTTCTCCTGATCACAGTTACGCCGGACCTGGAGATGTGGAGTGTGATTTCTGCACCGGAGAAAACACAAAGCCGTCAAATCCTGTCTGGTGTGTCTGACTTCTTTTTGTGAAACTGATCTGAAACCACATCTAAAAATTTCTGCTTTGAAAAAACACATTAACTGAAGCATCAGCAAAGCTACAAGAGAAGATCTGCTCTAAACATGATGAAGTGCTGAAGATCTACTGCAGAACTTATCAAATATCCATTTGCTCTTTGTGCATGTTGGATAAACATAAAGGCCATGACGCTGTATCAGTTACAGCAGGAAGAGCTGAGAAACAGGTGAGAACTCGTCCTAATGATATTTCTCATTAAGTTTTGGTCGGTTACAGCATTTAACTTGATATTTTCTGGTCTCATGTAAAGTAAATTTATTTTCACTCAGTGTTCTTCATAATCAGATCAGAGGAGTGAACATTTAATCAGCCAACGTCTATTTTACACCTGAAACTCGTCCACATGAGAGAAAACCTGAGTGAACTTTAATAATAATGATTTCTCCTCAGAGTGAGTTAAAGGAGCAGCAGATGAAATCCCAGCAGAGAATCCAGGAGAAGCAGAAGAAGGTGCAGGAGCTGAAACAGGCTGTGAACACTATAAAGGTGAGCAGTGAGCAGAGACGGAGCTGCTCCTAGAAACACACACAACATGGACAATATGGAGTCATTTAGAGTCCCAGTGACAGAGGGAATGATAGATGTGTGTGTGTGTGTGTGTGTGTGTGTGTGTGTGTGTGTGTGTGTGTGTGTGTGTGTGCGCGTGTGCGTGTGTGTGTGTGTGTGTGTCCTAACAGCTCAGTGCACAGACAGCAGTGGAGGACAGTGAGAAGATCTTTACTGAAATGATCAGCTCCATGGTGAACAAGCGCTCGGAGGTGATGGAGATGATCAGAGCTCAGGAGGAGGCTGAACTGAGTCGAGCTGAACGACTCCTGGAGGAACTGGAGCAGGAGATCGCTGATCTTCAGAGGAAAGTCACTGAGCTGGAGCAGCTTTCACACACACACACGATCACATCCATTTCCTCCAGGTAACACACACTGTCTGATCTACAGAACCAGCTGTTCCTCACACACTCTCTAAAACACCTCTCATTAAGGGAACAATAAATGTCCCTGTCCGACATCACAAGTGTGTCTTTACTCTGAGATCATTCGTTCCTCTCTTTCTGTCGTCAGTCGTCAGTCTCCTCCAGAGGAAAGACCAGATTTTCACACATCCTGCATCACTGTCCATCAACATCACTTATCAGATGGAATGAGGAAAAATTTCTCAGATCTGAAGAAGAAACTTGAGGAATTCTGTGAGAAGGAATTCAACAAAATCCCTGCACAAGGTAAGAGGAGCTGTTCCTGCTGGAGAAACACAATGATGGAGGTCTTTACTCGCTCTGTGACAGAGTGATGTCGAGGGGTCAGTCTTCATTCCTGGGTATCAAAGTTCTGCACAGTTTAGAGTTTTTAACACTCACCTGATTCCAGTCTTGATGATGAACTGCTGATGTGAAGGAGTTTGTGTTCGAGCTGAGAAACTCTGCCCTCTGGTGCTTCAAGACTGAAGTCTGACACGTGACCTACACACGTTTCTGACCTACACACGTTTCTGATGATTGATATAAATATCTGATTTTGTGTTTTATCATCTGATCATTTTATTTTTGTCTCCACAGTTCAGTTTTTTCTCTCAGAGCCACAGAGCAGAGATGAGTTTCTGAAATGTACGTCTCACACACACACAGACGGGGTGATGAATGTGTGTTTGGATGCAACAATCAGTCCTGGAGTCTGCAGTGTTCTTTTTCTTCTGTCTGTTTCTATCACAACAACATTAAGACTGATCTCAGAGTTCTGCCACCATCCAGAATAGGAGTGTATGTGGATCACAGTGCAGGAACTCTGTCCTTCTACAGCGTCTCTGACACCATGAAGCTCCTCCACAGAGTCCAAACTACATTCACTCAGCCTCTTTATGCTGGATTTAGACTTTACTATTCTAGAGTGAAATTGTGTGATCCAGAATAAAGTGTGTAGTGTTTAATGTAAAATCTTTGCACTCTGCTACATTGTTGCTTAAACATCTGTCTAACTAGCACCCAATCCAGCTGCACAAAACCAATCTAATATTTTAATGAATAAATATCAGTAATTTTATAATTAATGTTTAAAATTTGACAAGAAACAAACAAACAAAAAAACAAAACAAAAAAAAACAATTAAATGATTTTTCCTGATCCCATTAAATATTTAATAAACAGTAATACATCCAGAACAGAACAACAATTGGCTTATGTGTTACCTGAAATTCATTCCCCATGTAAAACAGGATGGTTTTGATGAATTATCTGGAACAGCAGCTCTGACAGTAGCTCAGTTTTATATGAATGTTCTAATACTATATTTTTTCTATGGTAACAGCTCACACAAATTAATAATATTTAATATATAAAATTTAAATTTCAAAACCATAATTGTGTATGTGTATATTATATATATATATATATATATATATATATATATATATATATATATTTTTTTTTTTTCTTCTTTCTTTTTTAGTTTTATCTCATGTTTATCATTTACTATTTCTTTGTCTATTCTGTCTCTCATTGTATCTTAATTTCTGTTGTTCATTTTCCTGTTGTCTATCTATCATCGTCTCTTCTCTCCCTTCGATATGTGAATTTCTTCTATGTTTAAGTTTCTCTTTCTGTCTAATATCTCTTAATAGCATTGTCTCTTCTTTTATCTAACACTGTCTCTCGTCTTCATGTGTCCCCCTCTTTCACTCTTATCTGCCTTTGTGTCTCTCCTTCTATCTATTTTGTCTCCCTTTGCAGTCTCTGGGAACAACAAAGAATAATTTTCTACACAATAAAGAAAATGAATTGTAATTATTGAGGATTTTTTTTCACCTCTATCATGTCTATGAACAGTGTAAAATCTTACCTCTAGACCACCAGGGGGCGCCCATAACCACATTCTGAAGCTTCTCTTCATTCACTCCAATCATTTCCTGTTTGTTCTCATAAAACACACATGGAACACTCAGAACTTGTGAACTCTTCCAGTTTGGTAGAAAATCTCCTGAGAGCTGAGCTGTGTTTATTCTGGATTGATCTCCTGCGTATGATCTTGAATCACATCTGCCTTTGCCTTTATTTTAATCAGATCTCTGGTCTACTGTGTATTAAACCTTTTACATGTTTCAGTGTGGGTTTCCTCCTGGTCCTCCAGTGTTCTCTCACGTGTCACTGATGGCTCATAATGAAGTGTTGAGGCATTAATTAAGTGTGAAGTGGAGATTCTATGAGCAGTGAACGATGCAGTGTGTTACGCGGCGGATATGGAGGCGAAAGCCGGAATATAAGCAAACGTGTTTATTAAACAAAAGGCAGAGCCAACACAAAATACCCGCAGAGATCGGGATAATCCGGCAAAAGGCAGTCCGCAAATAATATCCACGGTGCGTTATGGAGGAAGCGCGGCGCAGAGGCAGCGACGGAGAAGCGTCGGTAGTCCGAGGTGCGCTGGGGAAGGTAAACGCAGCCGTGAAGAAAGCGAAGAGTCTGACAGCCACAAAAGGGGGCGTGGCAGGGGAATTCCTGACACCGTGACAGAATGAGGAAAATATTTCAGCAGAACAAATGACACTAAAGTGCAGAATCCAGTGAAATCTTTCTGCTTTATATTTTTACATGATTATTGAACACAATGTGGTGGCGGTTTTAGTGCTTGTAGTGAGACACAGTCCTGCTGTAAATCCTCTTGTTGTGAAGATCCAGAGTGGATGATAAAAGGCTGCTTAGGTTGTGATGTGGTGCCTTCAATAACACTTGGGTTGGATTAGTGTAGGGCTGCAACAACTAATTGATAATAATCAATAACAAAATTGGTTGTCAACAAATGTTGTTATCGAATAGTTGGGCTGCTCAAGTTACGGGTTTGCGTGACTGCAAGAAAACAGCCACATGTGAAAAGAAAAAAGAAAACACACTGGTGTCCCGGATGAAGGTGAAAACTGTATAAAAACTGTAAAAACAAGGCAAATGTTGATTTACACAATTTACACTTTTCCTACTCAAATGTTTTATTATTTACTACAGAAATAAACCACCAGCATGAGTGACTTTGTTAAAGGAAAAGTCCCACATTTACTCCTGAACAAGCAGCTACTATTATCTTTAAAATGGCAACATTAAAGAGAGTTCAACTCAATATGTGGCTTTTGCATTTTTTAAAGTACACTTTTATACATAAATACCCTGAATTAGTATTTTATATAGTTATAATAAACAAAACAGTTTATTTCAGTTTTTTTTTAAAAAATCCAATGATTTGTAAAAATCAATTAATCGATGATCAGTATAATTAGTAGTTGCAGCACTACATTAGTCATCATCCTATTCTGTTGTGCTTTTCAACCTCATTCTCCCTCATATGTAGCCTCTGTGCTCATTTCTGAGGTGATTACAGATCTTCAGTTTGCAGAAGCATAAAGCTATAAACATCCTGATTAATGAGTGCTGGTTGGTTAAATATTTACCTGCTCTTTGGATCTGATAAACACGGAATAAAGAATAAAGTGTTTAACACTTGGAATATATTTAATAAAACTTTTTTATACACAGCTTTTATTCCTGTAACTAAAGGAAAAGCAACAAATTCTATACAAGAACAGAACTTTAACTAATTACTATTAAAAGTCATCCATCCATTAAGTTATTCCCCAGAGGTGTGTTAGAGATGATGTGCTGTAATCAACATCTATCCCTGAATGGTGTCACTGATTTTACCATTCTTCTGGACCATCGGGTTCATAACCATGTCCTGGTGTTTCAGAAGCCCTCCTCCAAGTGCTGGTGATATGTCAGGGATGTTATGTGTCCTGGCTCAATGGTCTCCAGTGGATTAAAACTGTCTGTGGAGGACCCTTTGGAAGTCAGTTGAAGGTCCATTTGATCATGTTTTATCAAATATTCCATACAAGGATCAGAACTTAAATAAATTGTTTAGTAAAACCTAGGCTAGTAGTTTTCCAGCAAATCACTATTACATCTGCACCAATGAGCTTCTTCCCACACTAACTAACTAAACTATTGTAGTAAATATTTTTTATTATCATCCGAATAGATTTTCTAAGTTCTTCAGATGCTCAAAAATTAATGGATATTTATATAGTAATAATTAAAATACAGAACATTATACTCTATAAGAATCATGGAGTTTATCTTCATCGTCCTCCTTTAAAGCCCCGCCCACTGTCTTTTTTACGCTATAAACTCAAAAGCTCAAAGTTCATTTAGATAAAACACTGAACTCAGATAGAAGCTCCCTCTCTTCCTCTTTATCTCTTTTTCTTTGTCTTTCTTTCTGTTTCTGTGAAAGGAGTGAAAATGGCGGAGGCTAGTATTTCAGTAGATCATGATCAGTTCATCTGTCCAGTGTGTCTGGATCTCCTGAACGATCCGGTGACTGTCCCGTGTGGTCACAGTTTCTGTAAGGTGTGTATTAATGGCTGCTGGGATCAGGAGAATCAGAAGCGCGTCTACAGCTGTCCTCAGTGCAGAGACACTTTCACTCCAAGGCCTGTTCTACGCAAAAACAACATGCTGGCTGAAGTGGTGGAGAAACTGAAGAAGAAGACTGAAGTCCAAGCTGCTTCTGATCACTGTTACGCCGGACCTGGAGATGTGGAGTGTGATTTCTGCATCGGGAGAAAACACAAAGCCGTCAAATCCTGTCTGGTGTGTGTGACTTCTTTTTGTGAAATTCATCTAAAACCTCATCTAGAAATTCCTGCTTTGAAAAAACACACATTAACTAAAGCCTCAGCAAAACTACAAGAGAAGATCTGCTCTGAACATGACAAGCTGATTGAGATCTACTGCAGAACTGATCAAATATCCATTTGCTCTTTGTGCATGTTGGATAAACATAAAGGCCATGACGCTGTATCAGTTACAGCAGGAAGAGCTGAGAAACAGGTGAGAACTCATCCTAATGATATTTCTCAATAAGTTTTGGTCAGTTACAGCATTTAACTTCATATTTTCTGGTCTCATGTGAAGTTAATTTATTTTCACTCAGTGTTCTTCATAATCAGATCAGAGGAGTGAACATTTAATCAGCCAACGTCTATTTTACACCTGAAACTCGTCCACATGAGAGAAAACCTGAGTGAACTTTAATAATAATGATTCCTCCTAGAGTGAGTTAAAGAAGCAGCAGATGAAATCCCAGCAAAGAATCCAGGAGAAGCAGAAGAAGGTGCAGGAGTTGAAACAGGCTGTGAACACTATAAAGGTGAGCAGTGAGCAGAGACGGAGCTGCTCCTAGAAACACACACAACATGGACAACATGGAGTCATTTAGAGTCCCAGTGACAGAGGGAATGATAGATGTGTGTGTGTGTGTGTGTGTGTGTGTGTGTGTGTGTGTGTGTGTGTGTGTGTGTGTTCAACAGCTCAATGCACAGACAGCAGTGGAGGACAGTGAGAAGATTTTTACTGAACTGATCAGCTCCATGGAGAAAAAGCGCTTGGAGGTGATGGAGATGATCAGAGCTCAGGAGGAGGCTGAACTGAGTCGAGCTGAACGACTCCTGGAGGAACTGAAGCAGGAGATCACTGATCTTCAGAGGAGAGTCACTGAGCTGGAGCAGCTTTCACACACACA
This sequence comes from Silurus aristotelis, assembly GCF_946808225.1. NCBI lineage: Eukaryota > Metazoa > Chordata > Actinopteri > Siluriformes > Siluridae > Silurus > Silurus aristotelis. The sequence continues at coordinate 16,292,930 of NC_139601.1, read as the reverse complement.
CGATCACATCCATTTCCTCCAGGTAACACACACTGTCTGATCTACAGAACCAGCTGTTCCTCATACACTCTCTAAAACACCTCTCATTAAGGGAACAATAAATGTCCCTGTCTGACATCACAAGTGTGTCTTTACTCTGAGATCATTAGTTACTCTCTTTCTGTAGAGTTTCCAGTCTCTCTGTGTCTCTGCTGGACGTCAGTCTCCTCCATTAGAAAGACCAGATTTTCACACATCCAGCATCACTGTCCATCAACATCACTTATCAGATGGAATAAGGAAAAATTTCTCAGATCTGAAGAAGAAACTTGAGGATTTCTGTGAGAGGGAATTCAACAAAATCCCTGCACAAGGTAAGAGGAGCTGTTCCTGCTGGAGAAACACAATGATGGAGGTCTTTACTCACTCTGTGACAGAGTGATGTAGAGAGGTCAGTCTTCATTCCTGAGCATCAAGTTCTTCGAGCTGAGAAACTCTGCCCTCTAGTGCTTCAAGACTGAAGTCTGACACGTGACCTACACACGTTTCTGATCTACACGTTTCTGATGATTGATATAAATATCTGATTTTATGTGTTTTATCATCTGATAATTTTATTTCTGTCTCCACAGTTCAGTCTTTTCTCTCAGAGCCACAGAGCAGAGATGAGTTTCTGAAATGTATGTCACACACACACACACACACACACACACACACACACACACACACACACACACACACACACACACACACACACACACACACACACACAGTGTTCTCATAGTTCAGGTTGTATTTCTCTTTTATTTTAGATTCCTTTTATCTGACTCTGGATCCCAACACGGCACATCGTAAACTCATTCTGTCTGAGAAGAACAGAGCAGTGAGCGGTAGTGTGAGAAAGCAGCAGTACTCTGATCATCCAGAGAGATTTGACTCCTGGCCTCAAGTGTTGTGTGAACAAAGTGTGTGTGGATGCTGTTACTGGGAGGTGGAGTGGACTGGTGTGGGTGTGGACATTTCAGTCTCATATAAAGACATCAGAAGGAAAGGACGGGGTGATGAGTGTGTGTTTGGACGCAACAATCAGTCCTGGAGCCTGCAGTGTTCTTCTACTTCTCTCTGTTTCTTTCACAACAACATTAAGACTGATCTCAGAGTTCTGCCACCATCCAGAATAGGAGTGTATGTGGATCACAGTGCAGGAACTCTGTCCTTCTACAGCATCTCTGACACCATGAAGCTCCTCCACAGAGTCCAAATCACATTCACTCAGCCTCTATATGCTGGGTTTGGACTTCACTACTTATCATTTGGTTCATCTACTGTGAGATTGTGTGATCCAGAGTAAATTGTAGTGTTCGAGGTAAAATTCCTGCACGTTGCCACATTGTTTCTCGAACATCTGTTTTACTACAAAACAATCCAGCTGCACAAAAACAATCTAATATTTTAATGAATAAATATCAGATATTTTATAATAATAAAAAATAAAATGTTACAAAATTGACAAGAAACAAATAAAATCTAAAAAGACAATGATCAAATGATTTCTCCTGATCTCATTAAATATTTAATTGTCAATAATAAATCCAGAACAAAACAACATTTTGTTTGTGTGTTACCTAAAATTCCTACCCCTTTGAAACAGGATGGTTTTGATGAATTATCTGGAATAGCAGCTCTGACAGTAGCTCAGGTTTTTATGAATGTTTTAATACTTTCTTTTTTCTATAGTAACAGCTCACACAAATGTCAATATTTTGGGTTAATATATAAAATGTTAAGGCAAAAACCATTAATGTTATTCAATACGTTAGATATTTTTTTTTATCTCATATCATCATTGACTTTTTCTTTGTTTCTTTCTATCTATCTATCTATCTATCTATCTATCTATCTATCTATCTATCTATCTATCTATCTATCTATCTATCTATCTATCTATCTATCTATCTATCTATCTATCTATCTATCTATCTATCTATCTTTCTATCTTTCTATCATTCTGTCTCCTTTTGCAGTCACTGGGAACGACTTAAAATAATTTTCTACACAATAAAGAAAATTAATTGTAATTCTTGAGGATTTTTTCACTCCTGTCGTGTCTATGAACAGTGTAAAATCTTACCTCTAGACCACCAGATGGCGCCATTTCCCCACATTCTAAAGCTTCTCTTTATTTACTCCGCTCATTTCCTGTTTGTTTTCATAAAACACACATGGAGCACTTAGTACTTGTGAACTCTTCTAGTTTGGTAGAAAATCTCCTGAGAGCTGAGCTGTGTTTATTCTGAATTGATCTTTTGGTTATGATCTTGAATCACCTCTGCCTTTGTCTAGACCTTATTTTAATGAGATCTCTGGTCTACTGTGTTTTAAACCTTTTACATGTTTCAGTGTGGGTTTCCTCCTGGTCCTCCAGTGTTCTCCTATGTGCCACTCATGGCTCATCATGAAGTGTTGAGGCACTCATTAAGTGTGTAGTGAGCTTTGAACAATGCAGTGACAGAATGAGGTAAATTTTTCAGCAGAACAAATGACACTGAAGTGCAGAATCCAGTGAAATCTTTCTGCTTTATTTACATGTAATGAACACAATGTGGTGGAGGTTTTAGTGCTTGTAGTGAGACACGGTCCTGCTGTAAATCCTTTTGTAGTGAAGATCCAGAGTTGATGATAAAAGGCTGCTTGGGTTGTGTTGATATATTTACAGTATAATTAAAAAGTGGTTCAACGGTTAGATTTTTTATACCAGATTTTTTAAATGAGATGTTTACTTCTGTTCCTTCTTTATAAATGTGTTTATCGTATAGTATAAAGATGGTGGAGCATAGAGTTCAATCAAAGTTTACCTGGTGTGCGAGTGAGCAGGCAACAGTGATGCCTTGAGCGATTCTTATTAATACTGAACTTCCCATATATATATTTATCTCTGATTTCCCTCATTTGTCTTGACCATCTGATTCATAACCAGATGGTCCCAGTGTTTAAGAAGCCCTCCTCCAAGTGCTAGAGATATGCTGGGGAAAGATGTCAGGAGCACCAGTGTTTCAGCTGAGGGTATTTCAGTCCATTTGTTCAACAATGCTCTTTTTGAGACCAAACCAGACCCAAGTAGGGGTTTCCCTTACAAAAGAAAAACTGCAGGAATCCTGCATGACTATTATACAGATTTCCTACAGGATTTTTAGCTTTTTCCTTTCGGAATACCTGTGGGAATTCTATGAAGGAAACAATTATACTCAGGAATTACGCTCCTGCAGGTCTATTAAAACGTTTCATGCAGGAATATCGTGCAGGATAGATCTGAATTTATGCAGGAGTTTGCAAGTTGTCTTCTGGAGGGTATCTGCAGGTGGAATAACTTCACAACAAAACAATGGATCTTCAGGGCAGAGCAAAGCAGAGTCCAATTAACGGACAAATTTAGCTAAAACTGGCTTTGCTAAAGTGCCTTTTTTTTAGCCTTGACAGCCCTTCCAGACATTGGCCAAGGTCTCTCGTCCAAACACTTCCACCGCCAGATCTTCAACTATGGCAGAACATTATGCACAACCCTGTCCACAACTTGCCAGGAGAGTAGGAAATTGAAGGACATTAAAATTAGAAGCATATAACAGTGACTACATTTACATTACTGTACAAAAGTGTTTCCTTGTTAGATTCTTCATCAGAAAAGTTTTCTTTGCCTTAGTATGCCAAAGGGGTGACCATAATAAAATTTGGATTTAGTTACAAAAGTTAATTGTACATGAAAAATGTAACATGTTTTCTATGAGTGTATATATATATATATATATATATATATATATATATATATACTATTAATCAAGTTTTCAGAGGGAGTTTCCATGCTTGAATCCTCTTGTGGTTTTTGATTGATGAAAGTGTCTGTTCTGTGTAAAATGTTCTGGCTCATGGAATCGAGCATTGGTCGAATTTCTTTAAAAATAATAATAGTCAAAGTTTATAAGTGATTACCAGCAGACAACCACACTGACAGATAAATTGATATATACATGGATAGATAAAAATACAGATACAAAAGTAAAGATTCAAATCTTAGTGAATCGTTTGTCACCACCTACTGGCGAAACAATGTAATTTGCATTAAGGACCGGTAAATTAAACTTTTAATAGAAAAGATTCGGTTCACTGATTCGATTCACTGAGAAGAACAGCTTCTTTGGCGCTCATCTCGCTTCATGTAGTTGATGTGAGAACAGTCACCTACAGCAGCGTCCTCTTGAGGTACAGTCCTAATTTTATTACATTATTTTATCGTAAATTACTGTTCTGTTTCAAATCACTTAATTGCCGTGTGTTTGTAACAAATATATGAAAATGAAAAAAAAAAATCACACACAGGAACTGATTTATGAGGTAACAAAAATTGCACTGTTCACTTGTTACCTCAGAAATCAGTCTGGTGCTGATTACAATGATTTCTGAGGTAACAAAAAAATGCTAATGATTCCTAAGGTAATAAAAAAGTAAATTTCTGAGGTAAAAAGTGCACTGCATGTTTTTTTTCCCCGTTACCTCAGAAATTATTTATTTATTTTTGTTGTTACCTCAGAAATGCTTTTTTTTTTGTTACCTCAGAAATTATGTATTTTTGTTTTCCGTTACCTCAGAAATGATTATTATTATTTTTGTTACCTCAGAAATGATTTTGATCAGACTGATTTCTGAGGTAACGAGTGTAATCGTGAGAGCGCTCTGGCTGGTTGATGTTATGATGAGATTATGGAGTTGCCAAATTTATTATAATCTTTCCTCGAAAGTTAGCTAAACATGGTTCCTGGTAGAATGGAGGGAGGAACCACCTACCTATGATATTGTTTCTAAAAAGGACATACTGAAAAAATTGTTTACCTGGGGATGTTGTAAATGTGGTGAACAAGCATGAAGGTCCACCAACCCCAATTATAGACATTGATGGTAAAATACAGCAAAGAACAAGACATAAAACTGAAGGAACTATCAGATATTTTACAGAATTCATATAACCTGTCCCCTAGAATCCAAAACGTGTAGGACATTTATTTATTTATTTATTTGAAATGTTTAGAATGTCTGTCCACCTTTATTTTCTCTAAATCTGAGAAATTTCTCGTTCAGCTATCAGTACATACACAATATCCCTGTTTTCACTGTTGATTCATTTTCCATAACAGAAGGTCTGACAGTACTCAGAAATAAAGCTTCAACTTTAAAAAAATTCAGACATTTTCAGGATTTTTTTTTATAGACGTCACTAAAAGATTTTTCAACTAAAAGAAGTTGTGTTTGAGGTGTCAGGAGGCAAAAAGACCATAAAATGAAACTTGTGTATTTCTGGAAATGAATCCCAGTAATTGTAGATACATGGGTTATAGTTATGAAGTGAAAGGAGATGAAATGCTTAACAGGTGAGTTTTTATAACCTACCTGTGTTTCTGGTTCTCCTACTTCTCTCTCTAACACACACAGAACCAGGAAATAACGCATCATTACAGAAAAAAAAAACTGATCTTAATTTCTTACTGTGTAAAAGCAGGAAAATGGCAGAGGCCAGTATTTCAGTAGATCAGTTTCCGTGGATCAGTTCATCTGTCCAGTGTGTCTGGATCTCCTGAACGATCTGGTGACTGTCCCATGTGGACACAGTTTCTGTAAGGTGTGTATTAATGACTGCTGGGATCAGGAGGATCAGAAGGGTGTCTACAGTTGTCCTCAGTGCAGAGACACTTTCATTCAAAGGCCTGTTCTACACAGAAACAACATGCTGGCTGAAGTGGTGGAGAAACTGAAGAAGAAGTTTGAAGTCCAAGCTGCTTCTGATCACTGTTACGCCGGACCTGGAGATGTGGAGTGTGATTTCTGCACCGGAAGAAAACACAAAGCCGCCAAGTCCTGTCTGGTGTGTGTGTCTTCTTTTTGTGAAACACATCTTAAACCTCATCTAGAAGTTCCTGCTTTGAAAAAACACACAATAACTGAATCCTCAGTAAAGCTACAAGAGAAGATCTGCTCTAAACATGACGAAGTGCTGAAGATCTACTGCAGAACTGATCAAATCATTTGCTCTTTGTGCATGTTGGATAAACATAAAGGCCATGACGCTGTATCAGTTACAGCAGGAAGAGCTGAGAAACAGGTGAGAACTCATCCTAATGATATTTCTCAATAAGTTTTGGTCAGTTACAGCATTTAACTTCATATTTTCTGGTCTCATGTGAAGTAAATTTATTTTCACTCAGTGTTCTTCATAATCAGATCAGAGGAGTGAACATTTAATCAGCCAACGTCTATTTTACACCTGAAACTCGTCCACATGAGAGAAAACCTGAGTGAACTTTAATAGTAATGATTTCTCCTCAGAGTGAGTTAAAGAAGCAGCAGATGAAATCCCAGCAAAGAATCCAGGAGAAGCAGAAGAAGGTGCAGGAGCTGAAACAGGCTGTGAACACTATAAAGGTGAGCAGTGAGCAGAGACGGAGCTGCTCCTAGAAACACACACAACATGGACAACATGGAGTCATTTAGAGTCCCAGTGACAGAGGGAATGATAGATGTGTGTGTGTGTGTGTGTGTGTGTGTGTGTGTGTGTGTGTGTGTGTGTGTGTGTGTGTGTGTCCTAACAGCTCAGTGCACAGACAGCAGTGGAAGACAGTGAGAGGATCTTTACTGAGCTGATCAGCTCCATAGACAAAAAGCGCTCGGAGGTGATGGAGATGATCAGAGCTCAGGAGGAGGCTGAACTGAGTCGAGCTGAACGACTCCCGAAGAAACTGGAGCAGGAGATCACTGATCTTCAGAGGAGAGTCACTGAGATGGAGCAGCTTTCACACACACACGATCACATCCATTTCCTCCAGGTAACACACACTGTCTGATCTACAGAACCAGCTGTTCCTCACACACTCTCTAAAACACCTCTCATTAAGGGAACAATAAATGTCCCTGTCTGACATCACAAGTGTGTCTTTACTCTGAGATCATTAGTTCCTCTCTTTCTGTAGAGTTTCCAGTCTCTCTGTGTCTCTGCTGGACGTCAGTCTCCTCCAGAGGAAAGACCAGATTTTCACACATCCAGCATCACTGTCCATCAACATCACTCATCAGATGGAATGAGGAAAAATTTCTCAGATCTGAAGAAGAGACTTGAGGAATTCTGTGAGGAGGAATTCAACAAAATCCCTGCACAAGGTAAGAGGAGCTGTTCCTGCTAATAATTTTTAGCCCATCAATTTTTAGCATCAATCAAATTAGATTTTTGAACTTCCAAAGAAAATAATTTGGGCATCCCAGCCTTATAATATGACTTTTTAAATGTATGTTATTGAAATAATTCAGTTTTTAATTTCATTGTTTAATAGGTTTTCTATATGCTTTAGTTTTATTTGATTTTCAGTCAGTTTTGATTTATTTTGTGTGAAAGCTTGTATATAATCCTGCATTAGAATCAGAACATTTCCCAGTGAAGAGAAGTGAGTTAGAAGTTTTGGAGCTCCTCAGGGTGCACAAAATTGTTCCGGAAAAGACGATCTGCCAAAAGCTGCCCGACGAAGATCATCATCACTAAACCTGAACCTGAAAAAAAAATCAGGTTAAAGTGTGAGTTAGACTCTAAAGGTGCATCTTAATCACCTCACGAGTTCCCAAGTTCCTTTAGCCATTTCAAGGTCTGTCTCATTTGCAAAAGTTCAAAAAATTCTGCTCTCTACAGGAAATGACATCATATTATTCAAAGTCTCTCAGCTTTCAATGTAAGTAGCTGTATTTTCTAACTGTATTTGAAGTTTGATTGAATTTTAAGTGTTTTTATTAAAATCTACTAGCTAGATTTTAGAATAATTATGCAAACAAATGTATATAAGATATAAAAGCTATATATTTGATCATCAGTGTTCTAATGTGTAGTGAACTAGGGTTCCTAAATTATACAGGTTCACTATGTACAAAAGAGGGCTTTGTAACAGGTTGGAAAGCATTCAGAGATTGAAATTCTAGAATGAGGAAAGTCAAACTGGTGCTCTAAAAGAAATCAGGAGTCAATGTGAGAGTCAGAACTCACCGAGAGCAATCCACCAGTGTTCTGTGGAAGGGAAATCAGCCATGACTGAAACACAACAGCAAACATGAAGATTTATTTATCCAGAAAGGCCTGGTGTGGTTGCAGGATTTTATCCAGACTAATCAAGATCTGTTAAATTCACTGATTTTGGTTTTTAATAGACAGATCAGGTTTTCATTTGGATGGAATGAAAACCTGCAACCACTTCAGCTCTTTCTGGATTAAATTGTACACCCTTAATGTAAACAGCTCAAATTCTCTATTTTTCAGTCATTACTTCTTGCACAGCAATTTACAAACAATTGTAATTTTTTGTGGAATTTTTGTAGCTTTTTTAATTGGTGGAATTACATTTTATGTTGTAGAACATCATAGCAGGTAGAAATGATCAATTCCTTATCACCTCTAAGTGAGCTGTAACTTTTCAAGCTCCTGTTACAGAAAATCGAGTGTAACCGATTCCAGCTGCAGTGTCCCCATCACGCCACCAGAGGGGGCCGTCACTCAAATATTGAGCTCTTTCTTTTCAAAGGACATTTCCTTTATTTTAGCCTTGTTAAAACACTATCGCTAATGACAGTGCGACGTATTGCATTTGTGTTGTGGCTCATACACCACGCTGTATCTCTTTAGTGTTTATTTGATTGCCGTTTTTTTTACCTTTGAATTATTTGATTGGTGTCTTTCAGTGAAATTGGAACGAATTCTTCAAACGTCTCAGTTTTAACTAAGATTCGGAGATACTTCGGTTGAATGTGGAAATAGAGTGTGAAATTCATTTGAAGCTATCTCTGGCTACAAAATTGTTCAATACCAGCAACTGTAAGGCCGACGTGTAGCAATGTGACTGTGACGGCGTAGTCCCACACGCACTCCTCGACGATCCAGGCGAACATGAGTCCTCCCACGATATACGTCACCTCTGTGGAAATCACACTCGCTGCACGAGGAACAGATGCACAGTCTCAAAAAACATGAATGCAGAATTTAATGGCGTCCTTAGAACTTGAAATAGCACCAGGACACCGGAGAACATAATTCTGTGCTCAATCCACATTTAGTCCACATTTATAGTTCTATGAAGAACCACTCTTCTGAAAAGATGTTCCACTAGAAAAATTGTGATTTGTGAGATTTGTTACTAGGTTGGATCAGGTAGTGATTAAGGTGAGGAGATATGGGGTGGGGTTCAATTTATCCCAAAGGTGTTTGAGCTCTATTGCATTAGATCTTCCACTCCAACTCATGGAAAGCAGATCTTCATGGAGTTGACTTAAGGCATTGGGTCTCCTATTTCAAATGTAGGGAAAATTTCTTGACACTACGAAATTTCCTGTAATCTGTCTGTACTAATTGGGAACAGGTGGTGGCAATTAGCAGTCTGGGGAGAAAAATGTACGTAGCTTTTTGAAAACGCATTTCAGATGTTTCAGTGTGAATTAGTGTCTTTTGGGAAACGATTGAAATCGATAGTGTGGACACGGTATGCCGTTTTTTTATTTATCCGGATTCGTGCAGACGTAGCCTCAGACACCGTGGGAACATTTCAGAGAAGAACCAAAAAAAAAATAATCAGGTGGTGATAACTTTTTTGTCCTTAAAAAACCTGAATTGGACTTACCTAAATATTCCGGACTGTTCCATGAAGGCTGAATTTTGTAGTTGAAAGGTGCTAATAACCTGTCGACGTCTTCTACCCTGATACAACAAACACATACCCATAGTATTCTTTTAAATACAACTCAACAGGATGGAGCTAATTGAGGTAAAATCTCTTCCGCAACAGTGAAGGTGGCAAAAATTCACAACAATTCCAAAATAAATAGAACCAAACTCCGAATGGAACCCATTCTCATTTAGGGAGTGCCGAATGTCTATTTATTATAGTTTCATCATTGTTAAGGTTATCAACTCTTCATCAGTTTTCATCAATCATGGTGACTGTAGCACTTGTATCTTCAGTCTTCTAGCTAATGTGGGAAATGGAAGTCTGGACACCAAGCTCTACTCTTTCATTTATTAGTTGAAGATTATGTTCCATAAAAAAGTAACAACAACAACAACAACCGCTGACCACTTTATCATCTGCATTGTCAAATAGTGGCAGAAAAAATTCCCAGTTCTCCAAGATGGCTGCTGGTATAATTAATGTTTTGGTTTTGGTAAAAGTTAGTTTTTTTTGTCAGGAAGTGACATCACTGGAGAAGTGGAAGATTGCTGTGAGAAACACCTGTTTTATTAGTTTCTCTCACACTGAGAAAAGTGTAAGAATTAGCATGATTTAAAGCCCAAAAATTTTTTTTATTGGAAATAAGTTGGTGCGTATGCATTTTTTATGTACTCAAAGACCATCTGATCATCTTTTTTTTAAATAGTACATAATTGGTATGATGATAGACATCACAGACCCACATTCATGCACCAAAAACCTTGCCATAAAAGAAACATCACCTTGGCAGCTCTGATTAAACTTGCTGAAAGGAAGCTTTTAGCACAGTTGAACTCGCCCACACATACAAGTGTATTATTTTCTAAGATTTACCTCAGGATGCCGATGCACAGGCTGACAGCGATGTAATAAAGCGAGTAGAAACACACCATACACATGAACAAGTTTTGAAGAACCACCTGGAAAACGAAACACAAAAAGCCTGCGAGTGTTAGCACGGGAATAAAACGAACGCTAAGACAATATAAAGAAATCAGTGCCAACATCAACGATCCCAGTCCTATCACTGAGTCAAATCCGTTCCTTTTGTTCACTTTGCCCTGCAAGAACTTTCTCCCATTCAACTGTGAACCAGTGTGTTTTAGGTAGATCTCCTGACCTTGAGATGAAGAGCTTTACCCATGTGTCGCTGAGCTTGGTGTTGATTGACAGCTTGCTGTGGCGCTTGAATTGAGGCATCCCACAGCACCGGTAGCAGTAATCCCACACCATGGGGAGCATACGCTTTCCGCAAAAAAAATTTTGCAAAGCGGTGTTATGCTAACTGTGTTTCTGTGAGCAGCGGTTTTAATGGGATTAGCAACTTGCTTAAACGTTTTAGCCTGAGTCGGATTAAATCCTACTCCCGGCGCCTGACATGGACAAAACGCGGCTGCAGAGTCATTTTTCTACGTCATGTTAGCACAAGCTGTTCATTGTATTAGCATGCGTTTCGAAGAGTGTTAGCAGGACCGCCTTGATCTTTTGTCGTATGGAAAAACGTATGGAATTAAATATATCATTAACGACAACATCCTGTTTAGGCACGGTTTAACACCCAGAACTGAGATTCCAGTGTTTTTTTTTGTGTTGGTGTCATTTAATTTCCTGTTCCCATGGCGACCCTGAGATTTAGCTAATCCTGACACTGTGCTGTCTTTAAGCATACTCCTGTTGACATTAGGACTATCAAGGATTATTTGCATAAAAAATACTGGAGGGAGGAGATCTGTCAGGGTTTCTGCACACTACACCTCCACCATCACACCCTCTGATCACTAATTGATAATAATAAAGAAAGAAAGTATACGAACTCTAGTTAAATTTAGAATAGTTCTGTATAATTTATAGTGAAGTGTTTGTGCAATAACACCATTTTAACTACAATATTTTTTTTAAAGTGTAACTACTTTATATATTTCTTTTCTTTTTACACATTTATTTTCTTCGTTGCTGTAACAGAAATTTCCCTACTGTAGGACGAATAAAGGTTTAAAGATCTAATCTAATCTAATTTAATCTAAAACTGTATGAATCAGTATCATATAAATATAGGATATGATAGTATTATTCAGTGCTGTTTAGTCTCTCTCTCTCTCTCTCTCTCTCTCTCTCTCTCTCTCTCTCTCTCTCTCTCTCTCTCTCTCTCTCTCATTCTCCTTGTAATTTATTCCTCTAGTCTGATGCTTTATTGACGTCAGTGTCATTATACAGACGTGTGAAAGAAACAGCACAGATAACAATAACACACTACTTATAGTAATTGACAATGGGTCTCTCTCTTTCTCTCTCTCTCTCTCTCTCTCTCTCTCTCTCTCTCTCTCTCTCTCTCTCTCTCTCTTTCCTTTATTCACTCTCTCCCATGTGTAATTTATTTCTCTTTCTGAGTCTGTTCTCTTATTTCCTTTTAATTCTGCAATGTTTTGTTCTCGCAATTGTAAACCAATTTCTTTCTTTCTTTCTTTCTTTCTTTCTTTCTTTCTTTCTTTCTTTCTTTCTTTCTTTCTTTCTTTCTTTCTTTCTTTCTTAAATGTCTCGGCCTCTCTCCTCCTGCATTTCTCTTAGTTTTTCTTCTAATTTATTAGAAGATAATTCTACATTCAGGAATTCTACATTCTCTTTCTCTCTCTCTCTCTCTCTCTGTCTCTCTCTCTCTCTCTCTCTCTCTCTCTCTCTCTCTCTCTCTCTCTCTCTCTTATTCTGTCCTTCTTTCCCTCCCTTCCTCCCCTCAACACCCCATCTTTCTCTCTCAGATAGTAGATAGTACCGTGTGTTTCTGCATATTAGAGATGGTGTAGGTGTGTTGCGAGAAGAACCGTCAAAGAAAGAAAGAAAGACAGAAAGAAAAGGATAGACACCCGAGTGCCATGAAGTGATGAATGAATGACAGAATGAAAAGATGCAGTAAATACTCTGACTTTGTTTATTGGTATGATTTATCTTCTGCTTTTTGATGTTCTTCTGATGTTCTGCAGATGTCTGGAGGAGCCTCAGCATTTGATTAATCTATAAACAATTTCTCCTCCATGACATGTTTCCCAGATTTCTGTAAAACAAAAAAAAGAGAGAGAGAAAGTTTGCGTGCCTGTGTGTGACGCGATGGTAGGCGCCGGAGGGTACTCTGGTGCTGAGAACTTCTTCTGGAAGAGGTACCTGGAGAAGACGAGCTCATTACCTGCACCTGCCAGGTCCTTCAAAGCGGTGAGGGAACACTGTGTCTGTGTACGGAAACATCTTTTGATATAGTTTGAAATCTCACACACACACACACACACACACACACACACACACAGCTCCATGTCTCAGTCTATACTGCTTTGTCGCCATGTTTCTTAGCAGAAGCCTCACCATGGTTTCCAGGTGATATAACCGCGCCCACTTACACTCCAAGCTCCACCCCTAATTTAAAAGCACTGTGTCTTCTGATTGGCCAGACCTTTGCCCCACCCACTTCTTTACAAGTTACTGCTTTAGTTCTAAAGATTTCTGCGCACAAATTCATTGTCCCTTTAATACCGAATGCATAATAATACTCTGAATTCTCACCTCTAAATGACCTCTAACATCTTTCTTTCCCCTCCATTTTGATGGATAGATTGGTGAGTGAGGCTCCTAGCAGGACACAAAAACAGGACACAAAACCCCACAGCTGAAAATCAGTGAGTGGGATTTTTGTGAGTGGAGATGAAACTGGGGACCCCAGAAGAAACGTACATGGACATGGAGATCCCAGTCTCACTTCTGCAGTTCCCATAGTAACGTGACACGAGCACACAGAACAAATATGCACTGGCCAGAGAACGAAATGTGTGTGTGTGTGTGTGTGTGTGTGTGTGTGTGTGTGTGTGTGTGTGTGTGTGTGCGCGCGTGTGCGCGCGTGTGCGCGCGTGTGTGCGCGTGTGTGTGCGAGTATCTCACAAACACCTTATCTAACTCAGTGTTTTAGGGTCAAGCCCATCTTATCTGCCTGTCCATTTGTCTATTCTTCCTTTATCCATTGTTGTTTCCATCTGTCTGTCTGATATGCATTTATCCATCCATCCATCCATCCATCCATCCATCCATCCATCCATCCATCTTTCATCTGTCTGTGCAACCATCTATTTAATCCTCCATCTGTTTGCCCATCTATCTATTAAAGAGACAGATCTATCAATCCATCTATCCATCTATTTGTCTGTCCATCTTTCTATCCATCTATCCATCTGTCTGCCTGTATATCTATCCATTCTATTTTTCTGTCCATCAGTCTGTAAATCCATCCATCTATCCATCTGTCTGTCCATCTGTCTGTCTGTCCATCCATCCATCCATCCATCCATCCATCCATCTATTTATTCCTACACTTTTCTGAGAGATGTATTGAACAGGCAAGTTTTAAAAACAGAGGTTCACAAACAGATTAATAAAATCATGAGTCAAGCCAGAAAGATAAACAGACAATGAGACAAAAGGCTACAACTAATTAACTTATCCCTTGCTCCGTCTTTGACCTTTTCTATGTTTGTTTTCACACACACCGTATCACAGACTGGTGTTGTGAGGATGGAAACACGAAACGGACCACAGCAACCAGAGATTATAATTTGGAAGATAAAGAATTGAAGAGTGTGTCGTGATGTGATGTGTTCTATCAGTCCCTTCCCCGATCTTTCGTTCTGCTCGAGTGACAGTTCTTGATCCCTGCTGGATCCTATTTGTATGCTAATCCACTCGTCTGAGGAGATGGCCTTCCGTTTCTTGTAAATAATAAGTCAATAAAAATAGGCCCGTCTGTTTATTTCAGCCACACGGGGATCCTCAGACACAATCCTCCTCTTTGCTGCTGATCCAATAGCAGCCTGCTTCTCTAAACTCCAGTCTTCGTCACATTGTGAGGATTAGAGTTTATACCATAGTCCATCCAGAGTCTATCCAGAGTCTAAACCAAAGTCTACCCTGGAGTTTATTCCAGAGTATTACTCAGAGTCTATCCCAAAATATATTCCAAAGTTTATCCATGAATCTATCCCATAGACTGACCTAAAGTTTATCCCAGATAGTAACCTGAGGTTTATTTCAGAGTCTATTCTGGAATCCATAGAGTCCCTACTAGATTCATAACAAGAGACTATTCCGGAGTTTAACACAAAGTTTGTCCTGGAGTTTGTCTCAGAGTATCTCCCAGAGTGTATCTCAGTCTATATCCCAGAGTTTATTCCAGAGTAAATTCCAGAGTTTATTCCAGAGCTTCTCCCAGAGTCTATCTCAGTCTATATCCCAGATTCTATTCCAGAGTCTATCCCTGAGTTTCTCTCAGAGTTTCTCCCAGAGTCTATCTCAGTCTATATCCCAGATTCTATTCCAGAGTCTATCCCTGAGTTTCTCCCAGAGTTTATTTCAGAGTCAATCTTAGTCTATATACCAGAGTCAGTTCCAGAGTCAACTCCAGAGTCTATCCCAGTCTATATCCCAGTCTATATCCCAGAATCTATTTCAGAGTCTATTCCAGAGTCTATCCCAGAGTCTCTCAGTCTATATCCCAGAGTCTATTTCAGAGTATAACCCAGAGTTTCTCCCAGAGTCTATCTCAGTCTATACCCCAGAGTCTATACCAGAGTTTATCCCAGAGTTTCTCCCAGAAATAATTATTCTCAGTTTATAACCCATCATTAAGTTATCCACCTATGCGACAAGGCTAATGGAGCAAAAAATAGTAACAGCAGTGTGATGAAATCGGCAGAAACGGATATGGTTTTGAAATCTGTTTTATAACTACTTACTTCTGAATGAAAAATTTACTATAATTGTTTCTGAAAGAACCCAAAGTTTCAGCTGGAAAAGCACATCTAAGAGTGGCAGATGATTAAAATAGTGTGTGTGTGTGTGTGTGTGTGTGTGTGTGTGTGTGTGTGTGTGTGTGTGTGTGTGTGTGTGTGTGTGTGTGTGTGTGTGTGTGTGTGTGAGTGTAGGTTAAGTGCCATGAAATGTCCATACAGTAGAACGAATAAAGAAAAAGCCAGACGAGCTGAGCCAGATGTTCTGGAGTGGGTCAACCACATCTGAACCCTGATCCGCCTGGACAAGGTCACGAGTGAGTGTTCTACCTTTTCGAGATATAAACAGGTAGCTAATAAAATTATAGAACCAACATTTAAATATAAGTGAATTACAGTGAGGAAAATAAGTATTTGAACACCCTGCTATTTTGCAAGTTCTCCCACTTAGATATCATGGAGGGGTCTGAAATTGTCATCGTAGGTGCATGTCCACTGTGAGAGACATAATCAAGTCAAGTCAAGTTTATTTGTATAGCGCTTTTCACAACAGACATTGTCTCAAAGCAGCTTTACACAAATCAACAGTTAAGGTGAATGGTGTGAATTTGTCCCTGATGAGCAAGCCTCATGATGGCGACTGTGGCAAGGAAAAACTCCCTTAGATGGGGAACCCATCCTCATTTGGGTGACATCAAGAGTTTGATCATAAATCTTTCAACAATACAGAACACTGGAGAGTGAGAACTAACATGATTACTGGAGTATAAGATTATAAGTGATGTTCTTTCTGCAGTCTTATACAGTCTATACGGTTAGTAGCTCCTAGTTTTATAAGCTCAGCATTTGGGATCATCACAGATCCAGCATCAGCTTCTCCATGCCAGAGCCTTTAAACACTCCAGGAGGTCCAATGTCAAACTCCACACATGTAGCGGGATCCAAATGGCACTGGTACGTCTCTAGATGGTTCGGGATGTTTGCGAGTTCTACTTCTTCAAAGGTCCGTAATCATCACGAGGTGGGAGGTGACTGGAGCTGGCCAAACCTCAGGGTGTCTCGGGATGGGGAGAGAAAGAGAAGCAGTGGAGAGGAATTAGCGTAGCTGCTGTTCATGATATTAACAGCACAAGTTGATAATGTGCATGTGATCAGATGTTCTGGAGCACAAAGTTATGATATGTGATGTGTGTTATGTGTAGGCTTTGCTAAAAATATATGTTTTTAATCTGCACTTAAACTGGGTGAGTGTGTCTGAGCCCCGAACACTGTCAGGAAGACTATTCCAGAGTTTAGGAGCTAAATGTGAAAATGCTCTACCACCTTTAGTGGACTTTGCTATTCTAGGAACTACTAGAAGCCCAGAGTTTTGAGATCTCAGGGAGCGTGGCGGATTATAGCATGTTAAAAGACTGGATAGATACATAGGAGCCAAACCATTTAGTGCTTTATAAGTGAGAAGTAATAGTTTGTAGTCTATTCGAAACTTAACAGGAAGCCAATGTAGGGACGATAGGATTGGGGTTATGTGATCATATTTTCTTGACCTTGTGAGAACTCTGGCTGCTGCATTCTGGACTAACTGAAGCTTGTTTATTAATGATGCAGGACATCCACCTAGTAATGCATTACAGTAGTCTATTCTAGAGGTCATAAACGCATGGACGAGCTTCTTTGCATCGGATATAGACATAATCTAAAAAAAAAAATTCCAGAAATCATAATGTATGATTTTTTAACTATTTATTTGTATGATACAGCTGCAAATAAGTATTTGAACACCTGAGAAAGTCAATGTTAATATTTGGTACAGTAGCCTTTGTTTGCAATTACAGAGGTCAAACGTTTCCTGTAGTTTTTCACCAGGTTTGCACACACTGCAGGAGGGATTTTGGCCCACTCCTCCACACAGATCTTCTCTAGATCAGTCAGGTTTCTGGCCTGTCACTGAGAAACACGGAGTTTTAGCTCCCTCCAAAGATTCTCTATTGGGTTTAGGTCTGGAGACTGGCTAGGCCACGCCAGATCAGGCTTCTTACAGAGCCACTCCTTGGTTATCCTGGCTGTGTGCTGTGTCATGTTGGAAGACCCAGCCTCGACCCATCTTCAATGCTCTAACTGAGGGAAGGAGGTTGTTCCCCAAAATCTCGCAATACATGGCCCGGTCATCCTCTCCTTAATACAGTGCAGTCGCCCTGTCTCATGTGCAGAAAAACACACCCAAAGCATGATGCTACCACCCCCATGCTTCACAGTAGGGATGGTGTTCTTGGGATGGTACTCATCATTCTTCTTCCTCCAAACACTTTTAGTGGAATTATGACCCAAAAGTTCTATTTTGGTTTCATCTGACCACATGACTTTCTCCCATGACTCCTCTGGATCATCCAAATGGTCATTGGCAAACTTAAGACGTGCCTGGACATGTGCTGGTTTAAGCAGGGGAACCTTCCGTGCCATGCGTGATTTTAAACCATGACGTCTTAGTTTACCAACAGTAACCTTGGAAATGGTGGTCCCAGCTCTTTTCAGGTCATTGACCAGCTCCTCCCGTGTAGTTCTGGGCTGATTTCTCACCTTCCTTAGGATCATTGAGACCCCACGAGGTGAGATCTTGCATGGAGCCCCAGTCCGAGGGAGATTGACAGTCATGTTTAGCTTCTTCCTTTTTCTAATGATTGCTCCAACAGTGGACCTTTTTTCACCAAGCTGCTTGGCAATTTCCCCGTAGCCCTTTCCAGCCTTGTGGAGGAGTACAATTTTGTCTCTAGTGTCTTTGGACAGCTCTTTGGTCTTGGCCATGTTAGAAGTTGGATTCTTACTGATTGTATGGGGTGGACAGGTGTCTTTATGCAGCTAACGACCTCAAACAGGTGCATTTAATTTAGGATCGTAAATGTAGTGGAGGTGGACATTTTAAAGGCAGACTAACAGGTCTTTGAGGGTCAGAATTCTAGCTGATAGACAGGTGTTCAAATACTTATTTGCAGCTGTATCATACAAATAAATAGTTAAAAAATCATATATTGTGATTTCTGGATTTTATTTTTTAGATTATGTCTCTCACAGTGGACATGCAGCTACAATGACAATTTCAGACCCCTCCATGATTTCTAAGTGGGAGAACTTGCAAAATAGCAGGGTGTTCAAATACTTATTTTCCTCACTGTATGTGTGTTTATTCCCATTGAGCAAGCATGGGGTGAGTGGGGCAAGGAGGATGTTATGAGGAAGAAACCTTGAGAGGAACCAACCTTAAACCCATCCTCATCAAAACATCAAGATTATAAACTATTAAACATTACAAACGCCGGAGAGTGAGAAATATCATGAGCACCGGAGTGTGTGATTATTAAATAAAATCACTTTAGTCTTCTACAGTCAGGTGGAGTTGTGGAACCAGGAGCTCCTAAAGAAAAACATTTGCGCTGGAACATCTCTAGATGGTTCGGGATCTATGAAAAGTCGGCATCTTCTCTTTAAAGGTCTGAAACTGGAGCTGGGACAATCTCTAGATGCATCGGGATCCTTGCGGGATCAGTTTCTTTTAACAACTGCTAACTGGGGTGTTTGTAGAAAGGGTCAGGTATTGATGGAGATATGGTGAGGAGGCCTGGAGTAGTATTTCAATACATTCCAAAGGGTGTTCAATGGGTTTGGAGCTCTATAGTGGAAAATCTTCCACTTCCTTCAACCCATGTGAGGCAGATCTTCATGGGGCATTGCCATGCTGGAACAGGTTTGAGTCTCCTAGTTCAATTCAAGGGATTGTTTCATGCCACTACATCCTAAAGACATCCTATACAATTGTGGGCTTCCAGGTTTGTGGTAACCATTTTAGGAAGAACCAGAAATCGCTAGAAAAGTGGTGTTTAAATGCAAGTGCTTCCTGAGATGAGAAACAAACTTTCAACCGTCTCTTGTTTATAAAATCCTACAGCAGCGGGTTTGTCTTTCATAAAGAGTTCCAAGTTGGACCTGTTTAGAAATGTAACAACCCCCTTAACAATCCAAAGAACCGCAAAGGAACCTTCTGGTGAAGAAGCCCATGTGTTTCCATTAACCTCCTCTTTATTTGTGATGGTAATGTGCAGTTCCAGTCTTTAAATACGATCCGACACGCTGCGATTAAGATTTTTAAATCAGCCTGTATGAGTTAAAAATACACCAGGTATATTCGCTGCAGCTGAGTAGAAAAAAACTTTTGATGAAATCTCGCAACCCGTAAAGCCAGCGAGTTATTGGAACCTGCTAATTCGTTCCTGGATCCCAGCCACCGTCATTTTTATGTCAACATTGTGTAGAGTAAACAACTCCAAGCGTATAGGAAACAAGTCCAAGATGTCGTTTCTTTCTTCTTCGATTTGTTTGGAGAAAATTGGCACCACATGACAACACTGTGTCATTCTCACATTCCCAGTTCACAGACACTGAGAGGAGCCAATCTGCTGTTTGTCTGGCAACTTCTATTCATCAGCTTTTAAACGCTACACTTTTGTTTTCTTCTCCAGTACATGAGCAGCAGCACCTGTAGAACTTGTGCAGAAAAAAAAGCAGCCAGTGACAGGTATGGAGGCCATGTCTATTTAACTTAGACTGACATGTTTAAAGGCAATGCCTACTTTAGAAAATCTGATAGTCATAAAGGGACAAACCTACTTAACAAAGACTGACAGGTACCTAGGCCACGCCTACTTAACTAAGACTGGTTAATAGGAAAACCACACCCACTTAACTAACACTGATAGGTACAGAGGCCATGCCTTCTTAACTAAGACTGAAAGGTATAGAGGTCACGCCTACTTTACTGAGATTGACAGGTATAGAGGCCATGTCTACTTTACTGAAACTGACAGGTATGGAGGCCACACCTACTTTACTAAGACTGACAGGTATAGGAGCCACACCTACTTTACTAAGACTGATCGGTATAGAGGCCATGTCTACTTTACTGAAACTGACAGGTATAGAGGCGACACCAACTTAACAGACTAGTAGGTAAAAAAGCCACATCTACATTACAGGGTGTGACAGGTATAGAGGCCACACCTACTTTACTAGGACTGACAGGTATAGAGGCCATGCCTACTTTACTGAGACTGACAGGTATAGAGGCCACACCAACTTTACTAGGACTGAGAGGTATAGAGGCCACACCTACTTTACTAAGACTGACAGGTATAGAGGCCACACCTACTTTACTAGGTCTGACAGGTATAGAGGCCACGCCTACTTTACTGCGACTGACAGGTATAAAGGCCATGCCAACTTTACTGAGATTAACAGGTATAGAGGCTACGCCTACTTTACTGAGAACGAAGGGTATAAAGGCCACGCCCACTTAACTCAGACTTAAAGGTACAAAGGGCACATCTACTTTACAAAGAGTGACATGTATAGAAGCCACACCTACTTAACTAATACAAACAGATATAAAGGCTACGCCCACTTAACATAGACCTACAGATATAAATAATACACCTATAGGTCTAGAGGCCACACCCACTTAACTGTTCTTAATTAAGGCTGAAAGTTACGGAGGCCACACCAGATTGGCTCATTCTGACAGACAGATATGCCACACCTCCCTGGATATTCTAGAAAGGTACCAAGGCCATGCCTCCTTTTTGTGAGAGACAGATGTTTGAATGGCAGAACCTGCACCTGGTTGTCCTTGTGAATGTCAGTGAGACATGTTTTCCGGCACGTGTGTGTTTTTTCAATGAGTCAGGAGTCCCAAATTGATCTGTCACTTTCTTTCTTCATTATCTCATCCAACCTGTCCGTCACCTTGACAAGGCCAACACGGCAACCGTCGCCACGGAAACGCTGCATCAGAAGCCAGTCGGAACGAAGTCTGAACGAAGGTAAAGGGCAGCTGTTTAATTACCATTCACATATACTGGCATTCAGCCATCTGTCATGTCGTAATTCCTCCGAGGAATAAATTGATCAGGGATTAGTAATTGTGCTGCTGTCAGCACCGTGGTGGAGATGTTACACAACGGGAGCTCGACTGGAGCACACGGCCAGGAGCCCGGATTGGAGAATAATTATGATGCCTCAGGCTTTTTCAGAGCTCTTTATCACAGATTGGTTTGTGATTCCAGCTGGCGTCCAGTAGACCTTGCAGAACTCTGTGAATCATGGCCCGGGTTTGTAATGCTTCTTAGTGTGTGTGTGTGTGTGTGTGTGTGTGTGTGTGTGTGTGTGTGTGTGTGTGTTTTTGTGTGTGTTTGTGTGTGTGTGAGTCAACGCTTTCCTGATAATGCCTCATGGTATCTGGCTGGCGCTGTAATGGGGAGGATTCACAGTCTGACAGTGGGGGATGAAAAACAGACCCAGCATGATTTGTGCAATTACTCAATCCAATGAGAAGTTATGCTTCGTTTCATTGAACACCACGTGGGAGAGCTTCCTCATCAATCTAGCGTACTTTACACACCTCTAACGGGAACCTCCACAACGCTGTCATGACCATTAACCCTTTAGAACCATCAAAACCATTACAAATTACCATTGTAAACAACAAAATCTAGTAATATTCCCATTATTACTATTAACACCATTACAGATTCCTGTTATAAACGTTAACATCCTTACAATTCCCACTATAACCATTAACACCATTACAATTCCCATTATAACATTTAGAGCTATTACAAATCCCCATTGTAATCATCAAAACCAAGTATTATTCTTTTTATAACCATTAACACCATTATAGGATCTTATTATAACCATTAACAACATTATAATTCCCATTATACCTATTACCACCATTACAGATTCCCATTATAACCATTAACACAATTGCAAACTACCATTGAAATCATTAAAACCCAGTACAATTTTCCAATATAGCCATTAACACAATTACCATTTCAATTATAACCACAAATGCCATTACAATTCCCATTATAACCATTACCACCATTTACCTTATAACCATTATCACCATTACAGTTATAACCATTATCACCCTCACAATTCCCAATAATAACCATTAACACCAATACAGATTCCCATTATAAGCATTAACACAATTACACATTTCCATTGTAATTATTAAAACCCAGTAAAATTCCCATTATAACCATTAAAGCTGTTACATATTCCCATTCCAGTCATAAAAACATTACAGGTTTCCACTCGGCCATTAAAACCATTATAAATTTCCAGTACAACCATTTCAATTAATACAAATGTTCAAGAAAATGATCAGAGTAGAATATTAGTGTAAATGCGTCTCCTCCTCGGACCACTTGGTTACCCACAAGCACTTGATTTTGGATGAAGGCTACAGTCCTGTGGTGGATTAGCTGCTCTTTCCTCGTCTCTGAGGGGTTTCACTTCATTCCTCCTAAAACAGACCGAACCACTTCAAGAATATTCCCTTTCAGGATCAGAGTCGGTCACGGCACCGGCGTTTTAATGGTTTTCTGGAGAAAAGGCGAGGTTTGAACATTAGCCCCAGCTGGAAAGAACAGATGTGTGAGCTGCAGCTGTCAGAGAGCTGAACGCCTGGATCAGGCTGGGATTCAGTCATTTCATCTTCATGGCTCTTTCTGATGAAGTCAGAGCACATTATTGTGTATTTTATTCACATTCTCTGTTCAGAGCTTATTAGCTTTAATAAACACAGATTTCATACACAGGAGACACACAGAGTTTACACAAGCAGGAGGTCAGGAAGTCACTGATCAGAACATGGAGTCGTCTGCCATACGGTCTAATACCATGATGATGATGGTTTTGTTAATGATGATGATGATGATGATGATGATGATGATCATGATAGAAGTGAAATTATTGGTGATGGTTTTTGGTAATAATGATGATGGTGATGTGATGATGAAAATGATGATGATGATGATGATGATGATGATAATAGTAGTGAAATTATTGGTGATGGTTTTTGGTAATAATGATGATGATGGTGATGTGATGATGAAAATTATGTTGATGATGGTGATGATGGTTTAGTTGACAAAGTTAATGATGATGATGATAATGATTACGCTGGTGGTGATGATGATAATGGTGAAAATAATGATGATGATGGTGATGATGGTTTTGTTGTTGATGATGATGATGATGATGGTGGTGAAAATAATGATGGTGATGATGATGATGACGGTGGTGATGATGATAATGATGATGATGATGTTGGTGAAAATAATGATAATGATGGTGATGATGGTTTTGTTGTTGATGATGATGATGATGGTACAAATCATGGTTTTGTTGATGAAGCAGTAAAATTATGTTCCATGTGTTCTAGGTTGTGATTACGGTGTAATAGTTTTTGCTGCGAGTGAAAACAAACTAAAGGCGAATTTCTACAATAAATGAGTTTTATTTTTCTGGGAAAAAAAAATACAGAGCAGAAAAATCGTAGCCTCGTCGCTCTGGCGCTCTCGTGCACACATTACCCTCACCGTATTTCTTTCATGACGTGTTTCTTTTTATGTCCCATACTTTCTGAGCTCCTTCTTCTCCTCTGAGGTTCAGACTCCAGCCGTTAATGAGACTGAAGATCGGATTCGAACCGCGAGGCTGTAGCTCATTAAATTCCTGCAGCACAGATAAAACTTCTCTGCGTTTCCCTGGACGCTCGGGTTAAACACGAATGGACTGGACAGTAAGCTGAAAGTCAGAAATCCGGTCTTCCAGAACAAGCGAGCATTCCTAACGAGACATTCCAGTGTCGTCTACTTTTAGGACTTGTATATTTCTCGTAGAATAAATGGGGCGAAGTAGGAAAAATAAACGATATTTAAATGAGGTTTATTTGTTTGTGGAATATTCGTAATATTAATGAAGTAATTAGCATGTAGCATGTCAGGAAAGGGGTGTTATTCCTGTAGTTAGCATATTTTTGCACTGTAGTGTATCTAAAAAAGTGTTATTCTTATCTGGCCAAATGTTTGCGGACACCTGGTCATGAATATGGTATTTTCTTTCTGAGCATCGAATTCCACATTTAGTCCTAATTTGCTCTTCTAATTCCCTCCACTCTTTTGGGAAGATGTTCCACTAGATTTTGGATTGTGCTTTTGGACATTTGTGTTCATCAGCCGCAAGTGTGTTAGTAAATGTACAATTTTGTGCTTCCAGCTTTGTGTTAACAGTGTGGAGCAGAACCACATGTGGCAGGAAAGGTCAGGTGTCCCAATACTTTTGGCAATATAGTGTAAGTTTGCCCATTTTGGGGTTACAGTAGGTTTCCTGATGTTGGGTCCAAGCACCAAATGTGTCATATGTGTCCACAAACTTCTGACATTAAAATGTATCTTCTCCTGTACAAAATACAAACACAAACACACACACACACACATACACACACACGTACATACACACACACACACACACACACACACACACACACACACACACACACACACACACACACACACACTTTGAGTTTACATTCTGTTTGTATTGATCGTCTCTCACATCGATCACACAGCAGAGATTCTAAAGAACCCAGACAAAATCAAAGGCGTGAAAAGACGAGCGCTTTCGCAACACACACACACTGTATCTCTAACACACACACACACTGTATCTCTAACACACACACACACTGTATCTCTAACACACACACACTGTATCTCTAACACACACACACTGTATCTCTAACACACACACACACTGTATCTCTAACACACACACACACTGTATCTCTAACACACACACACACTGTATCTCTAACACACACACACACTGTATCTCTAACACACACACACTGTATCTCTAACACACACACACTGTATCTCTAACACACACACTGTACCTCTAACACACACACACGCACTGTACCTCTAACACACACACACACACACTGTACCTCTAACACACACACACACACTGTACCTCTAACACACACTGAGTGCAGTACACATGTGTGATTACTTTGTCTGTCTGTCTGTTTATTTGTCTATCTGTCTGTCTGTCTGTCTGTCTGTCTGTCTGTCTGTCTGTCTGTCTGTCTGTCTGTCTGTCCGTCCGTCCGTCTGTTCGTCTGTCTGTAATACAGAGGGATTTTCCTGCTCTCTGCATCGTCACTGCAGTCTGCTGAATAAACAGTATCAGGACACAATTGCTTTCAAAACTCCAGTAATGGCGTTCGACAGCTCTGGCATTCGAATCCACTGATGTGACAAGACTGACACACAACCCTGTAAAGCAGCTTGGAATCATCTCTCCTGTCTTTCTCTGCTCCTCCTTTTCTATGATCTGACTTTGTTACACATCTACACCGCGATACGCGATCTCGGCACGCACCTTCTCCGCTAAAGGAACACGCAGCGCAGTGTCCTCATTAACGCGTCTTTCGAACACTGAATTCGTTATCAAGTCTGCGAGATGTCACAGGCAGAGTGAGAACGCTGTGGTGAGAAAACAGTGCGGTTTCAAAGATCTAACTGGGTGATGGAAAGGCTGTGATGAACAGGAGATGAGGGACAGACAAGCAGAAGATGAGGGAGAGATGAGCAGAAAATAAACAGAAGATAAGGGAGAGATAAATGGGAGATGAGCAGAAGATAAGCAAAAGACAAGGGAGAGATGAATGAGAGCTAAGGGAGATACAAGCACTAGATGAGGGAGAGATGAGCAGAATATGAGGGGGAGATGAATGCGAGATGAGAAAGATGAGACGAGCAAGAAATGAGGGTGAGATGAGCAGAAGACTAGTGGAAGAAGAAAGAGAGATGAAGGAGACTACTAGTAGAAAAGTCACTTGGTCTTTGGTGCACAGGTTTGCTGTTGCTGCTGTTGCTAATTAAAGACTTATGATGATTGGAATGAAATCATGAGACCTGATGGCCCTCGAGCTTTAAACGCTCTGTTAGGGGTCTGATTACGTTCCAGTATTTTATTGAATCGTAAACAAAGACATTCTCTGGATTTCCTGATCAATTCCGTCGATCCTTGATAGTGTTTTGATAAACACCTCCCACTGTGCAAATGCATCAAATATAAACACAAACCCTGGTTTTTACCCCCAAACCAGAACAAATTAATAATTACATGTTGGTACTTGCAGTGTTGGTAATTAGCATGTCTTCTGCCACACAGGGTTGCTGTAAACGTTGGTTGCTAAGCACCATAAAGCACATCAATTCTGCTTTCTGTGGGTGGGATAGAGGTTTCTGTGTGATGCTTTTACTGGGGCATTTATGGAGGAATCATTTATAGAGGAATCAAGGATTGTGATCACATGTGCCAATCAGCTTTTAGATCTGAAACTATCCAATTCATTATCAATTACGCTTATCCCAGGATGCCTCACTGCTCAGACCAACACAGTTAGTCAGTGGTGGGCATCAGAACCAGCAAAGTTGCCACCAGGAGTGTGGAGATGATCAGCTTGGTCCTACTTTAATTTCCAATATTGTAAAATCTTCACATGTAGCTTGTGGAATGGTTCTTAACAGTGCTTGGATTGGGGGGACCCCCCCCCCCCCATAAGGCAATAGGGACCCTGCATGACAAGTAAAAAATACACTTAGGGGGTCCACAATATTATTTTAGTAAAAAAATACATAAATAGCACAACTGGGGTCCCCCATAAGACTCAATTTAAGCACTGGTTCTTAAACTTTTTACAAAGTACCAATATCTAAGTAGCTAAAGGTTATTTGGTAGAACAAAATTCTTTCTTTTTTTTTTTTTTTTTAGAGAACCCTTCTGGGAAATGAAGACTCTTTAACTGCTAGTGGAACTCTTGATTCTTTGAAAACACAGCCACTTTAGGAAGCTGAGATTCTTAAACTGTTTGTGGAGTCCACATGGAAGTTTTCAACAGAGAACTTCTTTGGAAAACTGAAGCTTGGTAGCTAGCCAGAGAAACCTCCATGGAACTTATAAAGGATTTCCAAAGCACAGCCATGTTTCAGATGGAACCTTTATGGAGTTTATGGGGTACTTTCCAACAACAGGATTTTAACCTTTCAGAAAGAGGTCCAGAAAAACTCTTTGGGGACCTAAGAATCGGTTGCCGATTTTAACTGTTGAATGTAGAACTTTGTGGCTGCTGGAAGCTTTTGGTTTATAGATGATTCGAAGTAAAAAAAAAAGAAAAAACACTTGAGGAACACTTGTTTCTTTTTTAAAAATTGTCTAATCTGTGACCTTTTCTCTAGCTAAATATGATTCTGGATTTTTCCTTGTCATGGTCTATGAATTGTTTATAATCAAAAGCCATCACGTTTATGGTTGAGGAACATGGATATGTGTCACTATCAGCATCTGCACAGCATTTGACTTCTTTTAAAATTTTCTAAAAATGTGAATGCATGTTTCTGGTTTTAGTTCAACGCCAACTGTTCTGTCATTACTTACCTGCAGGTCTTGTGGTTTATTTCGATCTGCGGGTGACTGAGTTCATCCAGGGCCTCCTGAGATCTAAGGAGCAGGAACACACTTTCAGAGAGTAGGTAACAATATACACTTCACCCCCAGAACCACAATTATTATGTTCTTGAAGCAGCTGGCTTCCACTTCACTCTCAAACACTTCAACCGTCTCAAATCCTTGAACTGGATTAGTCTGGAAAAAAGCTCTTCAATCTAAATTATTACTGACCAAACCTGAGTTTATTCTGGATGTGCACCTCAATCATGACGAAGATTTGGTTCTGCTGTTTGGTGTGCATCTTGTCCAAAACTTTTCTATGTACCGTTGAACACTGTTATTTTGGAAGCTTTGAACCCTCCAAGAGGTTTTATGCAGAACCTCACAACAGATGGATTTGTCTTCCAGTAGAACCCCCAATTTTTGGTGGAACACCTTTCTAAATAGTGCCCTGTTTTAAAGCCAAGAACTCATAACTATCCAAATACTAATATGTAGAAAGATAGAACAGTGGATTTTGATGAACTTTTGTCTGTGCTTTGGTTCTTGAATGTTCTTGTCTCCAACGATTGCTTGGTTTTACCAATAAGCTCTCTGAATGTTCCTGAGGTTCATCAGAACACGATGTTTCAATAAATCTAGGTCCAAAAAAGCCTCAGGCGGATCTTCACAGGATCAGTTTGTGGTGAATTCGAATTTTGATTCTTCATCATTCGGTTCGAGAGAAGTACAAAACGTTTCAGAACAAACAAAACGCATTGGACTTTTCCAGCCTTTCGCGCTCCTTCACAGACAATTACGGAGGTACGCGATTGCAACGGACGTTGGACATGAAAGCTTGAACTTGAACTTGGAAACCCAAACCTGTTCCAGCATGACCATGTTCCATGGGTTGAAAGATATGGAAGATCTCCTGCTATAAAACTGAATTGGATCAGCACCCCAGACCCTATCTGATAATCTCAGACAAAATCTAGTGGAACATCTTCCAAGAAGACCTCAGTGGATACAATGTTAGACTTCCAAACAGAAGGTCATGGGTTTAAATCCCAGCACCACCAAGCTGTCACTGTTGGGTCACTTTTGGCGTATTTATGGCTAAACGTCTCGTTTGTTTCTCCGCCGTGTCTCGCGTTTATTTATTACGATAAAACATTTTAATCTAATTATTAGCGTCTCGGTGACTCATCGTTGAAACATCAGAGCAAACCGAAATATTACTAAAGAAAAGTGTGTGTGTGTGTGTGTGTGTGTGTGTGTGTGTGTGTGTGTGATTCACCTCCAAGAAATGTGCTATTTTTACATAGAAGGATGTAGGCTGAATTGCTGAAAGTTCTGGAGCAGTGTGTACATGTTTATTTGCTGTGTGTGTGTGTGTGTGTGTGTGTGTGTGTGTGTGTGTGTGTGTGTGTGTGTGTGTGTGTGTGTAAATAAGATTATCGCACTGTGACTGGGTCCAGAAGATACACTTCACTCTCTTTAAAATAAAGGTCAGTAGTTTACACACACACACACACACACACACACACACACACACACACACACACACACACACACACACACACACACGTCTACTTCTTTTTTCTATGAATGTGTTTACTGCAGATGGGACAGTCTGAAATAAATAAACATGAAGGAACTCCAGAGGGACTGAACACTAAAACGTGAGAACATTTGACATTTGACGAGGATGAAACCTTAAGAGGGTCTCCAAAAGGAACCACTCATGCGGTTCTCCAATCAGCCAATCACATAAGCCCATGCAAATATAGAAGAGCTTTCATTCATATCAAACATCGTCAATGAGCTGCTGGAACACATGCCAGTCTGAATGCAGAGGTTCTGTGACAGAATTGTGTCATCAGGACTACATATCCCATCAGTCCCTGCTGATGTGTCACATGATCTAGGCACATGTGATTGATCTCTCGCACCTGTTCCTTGTTTAAGTTTTACTTCACAGGTTTAGAGGTTTAGATTTTTTCTAGATGTTTCCACAATCTTATATTTTCTGCTTCCTTCATCTGGACCTGCAGCTAAATCTCTGTGTGTGTGTGTGTGTGTGTGTGTGTGTGTGTGTGTGTGTGTGTGTGTGTGTGTGTGTGTGTGTGTGTGTGTTACAGTACAACACTGTCACAAGATTTGTTGTGTGTATGGGTGTGAGTGATGAGATGTGTGTTAGTCCAACAATAAGTGTGTGTGTGTGTGTGTGTGTGTGTGTGTGTGTGTGTGTGTGTGTGTGTGTGTGTGTGTGTGTGTGTGTGTGTGTGTGTGTTCAGGGATCAGGATTGTTCTACACAGAGTTTCAGGTTTTCAGAGAAATGAAAGAAAGTTCTTTGAAGAACCTCCTCGCTGATGTTGAATAGTGAGGTAATGGAAAGCGGAGAAAAAAAAACCCTGTTCCACGAAAAGCTGGTTTTAAGGATGCGTGTGCGGCAACCCGAGCAGCCGTCGCCATGGAGACGATTAGCATTCTGAAGCCCAGCATTGGAAAAGTGTGTGTCTGTGTATGTATATGTGTGTGTGTAATTGACCTTCAGTGCACAAGTGAAAATAAGGGACAGGTTTGTGTTTACTATAAAAGTGTCCACTTATGACCGTAATTATTTTTTTTACCCAGCACGTGTAGCGAGAGCGTCACTGTTTGAGGGTAGAAATGGTGGTTAGAAGACGACGAGGACATGAATTTGATAGGACATTCGATAATTGTACTACGAGGGTCCGTGGAGACGTTTGGGACACGTCCAGGCGTGATGTCAAGCTCGTGACCCGCGTCCCTGTGATTCTCGTGCTATCGGACATAAACACACACACACACACACACACACACACACACACACACACTAGACGTGTCAATAGAGTGTGTGTTGTGTTAAAGGTGTGTGTGGATTTAATCCCTACATGGGAAAGCAGCTCTCCACATTCAATTCCATTCCAAAACACACACACACACACACACATGCTGAGAACACACTGTTCAGAAACACTTCCAGGCACTTTTATTTTTCTCCAGGACTTGCATCAGCGTGACTCCTGAGAAAGGAAAAAAAAAACAAAAAACGGTTGCGCGTTCTACTGCAGTGGAAAGTCTGACTTAGCGATTGCAAACCGCCAAGTTTTTATGGAGGACGTCCAGCTGGAGCAAAAGTGTCCCGAAGCTCTCAATGTGGAAACTGTAACGACAGGACGACGGGCTGCCGAGAAATGATTGGTCAGGATGATATACGCTGAACCCCCATACCCTCTGTATGGTTCTCCATTTAGTAAGCACTCCGTTCTTCTGAGATGTTCCTCTAGATTTTCTAGAGATTTCTGCTAATTTAACTTTAAGGATGTTAGCAGGTAGGGTCAGGTCTCGTAGGTGTAGTAGCAAGAGATCTTACGATCCAACCCATGAAAACCAGATCTTCATGGTGCTGGAACAGGATTGGATCTACTAGTTTTTGATTTCTGAGCTAGCACACATCAGCGATCGTTCTGCACAAGTGAATCAGATTAACACTGAACAGGCGAATAGCGAAGCCACGCCAGGACACGATTTTTTACCTCAGGAAAGCTCCTTTCAGAAGAGTAGAGTAGACCGAGAGCGCAAAGAACCTCACTTCATCAGCAAGCGATCGTTCTAACAGTGAAATCAGATTAACACACAACAGGCGAACACGGTCGGATAACAAACCAGAAAAGGACTAGAACATGCAACGAAACCGGTCCGTGTTCGTGTTCGAGAACGAGGAAGTGACATCACTGAGGTTTAACCTCCGCCTCAAAAACTTCTCAGATTGTTGTCCTTCATGCCACGAGGCCCTGGTGAGGGGCCAAACACCAGGTATTGGAGCTGATATGGTGGTTTTCCAGAATGTCGGAGCTGCTCCAGAGACCTGAGTGAGGAACACCGGGTTGCTCATGGGGGCGTGAAGGTTTTTTTTTTTTTTTTTTTTTTTTAACATGAATAAGCGTTTAAATACAGTCACGTGGTGTCTTCACAGCAAAGACGTCACGAACGAAACGACCAGAAATCTCCTTTTCAAACATTGTCTGGCCCAAAATATTGGAACACCCTAATTTTCTGAGGCACATGATTGTATAGGACGTCTAGAACTTTTCTAGTGTTTCATTTACGGAGGTGGGGAATGAAAAGAAATGCTTTTCTTTCTGGAGAAAATGCTCTGTCTGTCTGTCTGTCTGTCTGTCTACTGTAGCTATATTGTCTGTCTTTTTTTCTAGATTTTTGTCTGTCTTTTATCTGTCTATCTATCTGTCTATCTATCTGTCTGTTTGTCTGTATGTCTTTTTTATCTACTGTAGCTATATTGTCTGTCTCTCTCTTTCTTTCTTTCTTTCTTTCTTTCTTTCTTTCTTTCTTTCTTTCTTTCTTTCTTTCTTTCCTTCTGTCTTTCCTTCTGTCTTTCCTTCTGTCTTTCCTTCTGTCTTTGTACTTGTCTGTCTGTCTCTCTTTCTTTCTATTTGCCTGTCTGTCTTTTTTCCTTTTATCTACCTATCATCTGTCTATCACTTTTTCTTTCTATCTTTTTGTCTGTATGTCTCTTTTTTTCTATCAACTGTAGCTATATCGTCTGTCTCTCACTCTTTCTGTCTTTCTTTTTTTTTTATGGATCGTGTCTCTTTTTTTCTTTCTCTTACTCTTTTCTTCCTTTTTGTCTCTCACTCTTTCTTTCTTTCTTTCTTTCTTTCTTTCTTTCTTTCTTTCTTTCTTTCTTTCTAATATTTAAACCCCCTCACAGTGTTTTTACAGCAACAAACGACCAGAAATCCCTTTTCAAAGATTTTCTGCCCATAAATATTGGGACGCCCGACTTTTCTGAGGCACACAATGGTGTAGGACGTCTAGAAAACATCTAGTTTTTGGTTTACAGGAAGAGGGGGGATGGAAAGAAATGGTTTTTTTTTTCATGAGAATTGAAAGACATTAAACCTGAAATTGTGTATCACGAGTCTAACACTGCCTGGCCAAAAGTTTCTGGACACCTGAGCAAAAGATTCTGTGGGGGATTTTTAACATCTGTCCACATTTAGAAGAGGAGAAGGAGGGGGATTTCCACCCTGTAAACTCAAAACAGCTGTGAATGGCCTTCAAACCCACAGCAGGGTAAAAACTCCTTATCTAAGAGATTACAGATGTCTGGAGAGCACTTTCCTTCAGAGAGTACAAACAAACCGACTCTGGAATAAACACACACACATGCATTTACTCTCCAAAGAAAAAACACTATACTGCCAAATGTATTGGGACACCTGACTTTTACAGCTAGAACCATGAAGAGCTGCTTTCCATGGGTTGAAAGATACGGAAGATCTCCTGCTCTAGAGCTCCAAACCTATTGGGATGGTTTGGGTTTGGAGCACCTCACCTCCATCAGTCCCGATCGCCCTACCTACTAACACCCTTGTAGCTGTAACATCTTCACAAAATCTATTGGAACACCATTCTAGAGGAGTGGAGCTTTTCAGAACAGCAAACGTGGATGTTCAGAAAGCACAGAATCTTTTGACCAATCTAGGGTTATATCTCATATGTATGTGCAAAAAATAAATAAAAAGGTCAGTCTAAAGATGTTATTTGTTAAAGGCTGTACATGGTTAAAAAAAAAAAAAAAGAAAGAATCTGCTGGGATCGCAGGCTTATAAATAGTGCAAATAAAAATAAAAACAACCCACCTCGGTTTTAGTTTGAAAAGCGCAAATCTGGCAACCTGGTGCGCGCGCTCGCGCTCTTCTGAACGTCCTCCTCCTTACTCTTCGTTTCTCCTCCTCCTCCTCGTTGAGGAAAAGGCCCAAGCATCATCTAACGTGGCAGTCTTCAAGACGGAACTCTTGTCTTGGTGAAAAATGAGACCCAGAATGCAGAAGAAGATCAGGATCAGGATGGTCTCGTGCGCGTCGTGAGCTGGAGAACATCTGACCAGGGTTCCACCTGCTGCTCGTGCGCCTGTTGTTTGTTCTTGTTTTGTTTTGTTTGTTTTCGCGTGCGGGTTGACTGATGAACTTGTGGAGGAGCTCGAAGGGGCAGAAGGTCCGAGTGGACACGGGATGCGCTTTGGCCACGAGGATGCGCGCTTTCGGAAGAACCCCTTAAAGCGCGTGCCATGCGAGTGTCTCGCGTCTGTCTGCGCCGCGCGCGCTTCGGATATGCGATTCTGGAAAGAGAACGAAAGAAAGAGAGAGAAAGACAAAGAGAAAAAGGAAAAAGAGAGAGGAGGAATCCCCGAGACCTGTTCTCTCGAAGTCTTTTTGTTTTCTTTCTTTCTTTTTTTTTCTTTTCTTTCTTTTTTTCACTAATGTGAATTAGGATGGTAAAGAAGGAGGAAACCCGCGCGTGCACGAAGGCAAAATAATAATAGTAAAATAAAAAAAACGCAGAAAAGGTGAGTTTTTCACAACATCATCATCATCATCATCATCATCAGCATGAAACTTTCTGAAGAACATTTTTTAAATAATAATAATAATAATAATAATAATAATAATGTCCTTCAGGTTAAACCTCTAAGCAACGTTGAAGTGTACAGCAGAAATGTCCTTCTCACTAAATATATATATTATAAAATAATATTAAATAGAATAAAAAAAAAAACATTTAAAAATTGCATAATGATTGGATTTTTTTTTATTTTTCTTTGTAAATAGTAAATTTTTTTATTTGAATTAAAGTTTTTTTAATTTCGCATCTATAATGAATTTAAATTATTATTTTAAAATTATTAATGAAAAAAAAATGCATTCAGAAACTGGAGAATTTAAAGTGGAAAAAACTCATGAGGAAGAAAAACTAAAATAATAAATGTGTAAATTCTGCATCCAAAATATTGTTTCCACTAAATGTTTTCATGACCCAAGTGGCTCAGTTTGTGTTGTTCTGATGTCGAAACGTTCTCAGAGAACCGGAGAAAAACCTCCTCTACACCATTCTAAAGATCATCTCGACCTGAAGATCTGCAGTCGCATGGACGGAGTTTGGAGGAGATGTTCGAGTGTGTGAACTGGTGAACATCGATCTGTTGCTTATGTGAAGGTGAAGGTTCTACTCTCCTCAGCACCACCACGGAAAAAAAACATGTGAGCTCTCGGATCATCCACAGCTCTGAGACGGACACGCCGGTCTGAGAAGGTCCTGGTTTGTCTTTTTTGACCGTCATTGCTTTTCATGTTTGTGTCCTACATTTTTTTTTT
>NC_139601.1:16210371-16252871 GCF_946808225.1 Silurus aristotelis | reverse complement strand
GGCAGGACTCTGCTCGATCCCAGCATCACCTGCCCTCGCAGTCCCCTGTTCCTCCTCCTGAGAAGAAACGACTGAAAAGGAAACCACGCACGGACATCGTCGTGGTGCGCGGGAAAATCCGGCTGTATTCCGCGTCTGGATTCTTTCTAGTTCTTGGAGTCTTGATTCTGATGGTCGGCATCGCCATGGCAGTACTCGGGTACTGGCCTCACAAGGGTCACCAGCAGCCACCTGAGACCAAGCACTCGGAGAACGATACTCAAAGGGCAGCGAGGCAGGAACAAACGGGAAAGGTGGCGCAGTTTTTCGAGCAACATTTGCACTCGGAGAAAATGAAGATGCTTGGACCGTTTACGATGGGCATCGGGATATTCATCTTTATCTGTGCGAACGCTATCTTGCACGAGAACAGGGACAGAGAAACCAAGGTAATTCACATGAGGGACATGTATTCAACGGTCATAGACATCCACAGCCTGAGGTTACAGGAGCAAAAGTGTATGAATGGGGCCTACACGGGTCACTGTGTGGACCATGAGATCCGCGCTTTTGGTCAGGACAGTCAGTACGCTTCACGGCTCGCCGCTAACACACTCTTGACGTTTTCCGGATTGCGTGGGGATGTACAACTGTCCCGGCGCACAAGCTCGGCTGAAGACGAGGAAGGCCTAATGAACGAAGGAGGCTCGAGCTTGTTATCGCCTGGATACCGGGAACGTTCCGGATCAATATTCGGCTTCCAACCAGAGGGGATGCGCCGCTGGGAAGATAAACGCAACTATCTGAAGAAGTGCCAGACGCATTCTATTGTATCCTCCTCCATTAGCGCCTTCACTCTTCCTGTCATCAAACTCAACAACTGCGTGATCGATGAGCCTGACATCGACAGCATAACTGAGGATTCTGAGCAGCTTCAAGATAGATCAACACCGTCATCCATGGAGTCCTTATCTGTACCTATTCCGGATATCTCAAAAGCTTTCAAGCCTCCTGGTGCAACGTTACTCCGGAGTAAATCAGCTACAGAACCCCCCTTGTATGCATCTGCTTCACCATCCTGCCTATCCCCTGGGTCCACCAGCAGCCGATTCTTATCTCCTGGAGCAGCCCGGAAAGACTTTGGCTCTAACAACTCTCTCCACATGCTCTCAGCTCACTCCAAGTCCTTGGACCTGGAACGAGCTCCCACCATGCTGACCGTACAACCAGAGCAGCGAAAGCACCCCAGTTGGCCCCGGTTGGACCGCAGCAACAGCAAAGGCTACACCAAATTGGAGAATAAAGAGGACCCAATGGACAGGCTGCTGGTGCCCCCAGTGGCTGTCAAGCGGGATTACACCAAAAAAGAGAAACTGCTCATGATCTCGAGGTCGCACAACAACCTGAGTTTTGAGCATGAGGAGATTATGAGCTGCACTCTAAAACGAGGGACGTCCGAGACCAGATTTTAAAGGATGTCTCGTGCGCAACGTCCTCATCCCTCTGGGATTATATAAATATGTACACACACAATGATTTTTTTGTTGTTTCACTATTGTCAAAATGGTTGTGAATTTTTCCGAAACACAAGTCCCATGGACTGCAAGCTCAGGTGGATATTCGGATAGACAGAGCATTTATAAAAACTAAGCAAGAGGATTTTTATCCTTGTCCAACACCCCCAAAAACACAACATACCCATACCCTTACCCATACATGCCCAACCCCCGAGGGACACACAAAACTCCCAGTAGAATCACTGTAAATAGACTGCGACTAGATCGCTGTGTTTTTTTGTTTCGGTTTCTGTATTCGATATTTGCAGCATTGATACACAACCCGTTTTGCTAGTTGTGCGTAGCGACTTGTGTGTAGAGTGTGCGTGCATTGTCGTACCAGAGACCGACACTTATTTTGCTATGAGGTTTTAAATAATTTATTGTTCAAAACACCACACAGCTATTTTTGAACGAGAGTCATCAATGTATTATTTATCTGTTTCTCAGAATAAAAGTTTTCACACAACACAGCCTTTTGTTCTACAACCTAAAAGTGGTTTCAAATCCACCCTGAAGGATCAAGATCCTCCACAGTGTTCTTGCTGGAAACCTTTGAAGAATTCATGGAATGGTGTTACCCACACATAGAGCTTCGACAAAGGACAAAGCAGTTAAAACCCTCATGAATGGATGGGTGGATGGATGGAAGGACCAAAAAAACCCTTCTCTTGCAAATGACTAAAGGCTTAAACAATTCCTCCATCTCTTTGTATGTCCTTTCCCGTGCCCCCTCTATCTCCATCTTTCTTTATCTCTCTCTTTCTGTGTCCCTCTATCTCTTCATTTCTGTCCTTCCATCTGTCTGCCTTTCCCTTTCTCCCTCTTTCCACCTATCCCCATCTCTTTCTGTTTCTCCACCTCTCCATTTCTCTCTCTGCCTTTCTCTTCCACTTTTCTATCTCTCTTTGTCTCCCCATGCCTGACTCTTATTTACTGTTCGTCTATCCATCCATCATTCATCTCTTATCTTTCTCTCTCGCTCTCTCCATCTCTTCATCCATCCCTGTCTTTTTCTCCCCTTATCTTTCTCTCTCCATCTCTCCCCACCCCTGTCTCTATTTCTCCATCCAGTCCTGTTTTTCTCTCTCTCCTCCAATCTCCATCTCTCCTCCATCCCTTTCTCTTACTTACCATCCTGCTCTCTTCTCAACTCTATCACTCCCTCGCCCCCTTACTCCCTCTTTTTCAGTCTCTCGAGTTCAAGCTCCGCCCCCGACTCGGACTCACAGCCAATCATAAAGCAGTTTACACTAGGCTTCGTAGTCTGGGGAAATAAAACAACTCACAATACAGTGATGGAGCAGAAGAAAGGCAAGGTCCTGATGTCCTCTGTTTCATCTACTCGCTGGAAAGAATTATAACTGGTGAGGAAGGAAGGAAGGAATCCTCGGATGGAGACAGAAAGAGAGGGATAGATGGGTGGATGGATGGATGGATGGATGGATGGAGACAGAAAGAGGGATGAATGGATGGATGGATGGATAGAGACAAAGGGATGGATGGATGGATGGAGACAGAAAGAGAGGGATAGATGGATGGATGGATGGATGGAGACAGAAAGAGAGGGATAGATGGATGGATGGATGGATGGATAGAGACAAAGGGATGGATGGATGGGATGGAGACAGAAAGAGAGGGATGGATGGATGGATGGATGGAGACAGAGAGCTATGGATGGATGGATGGATGGATGGATGGATGGATGGATGGATGGATGGAGACAGAAACAGAAACAGATGGATGCATGGATGGATGGATGGAGGGAGGGAGCGTTGAATGAATGGAGACAGAGAGAGAGAAAGATGGATAGATGGATGGATAGATAGATGTAGACAGAGATGGATGGTTTGATGGATTGATGGATGGATGGATGGAGACAGACAGATGGATGCATGGATGGATGCATTGATGGATGGATGGATGAATGGATGGAGGAAGCGTTGGATGAATGGAGACAGAGAGGGATGGATGGATTGATGGATGGATGAATGGAGACAGAGAGAGAGAAAGATGGATGGATGAATGGATAGATGGATAGATGTGGACAGAGAGAGATGGATGGATGGATTGATGGATGGATGGATGGATGGATGGATGGATGGATGGATGGATGGATGGAGACAGAGAGATGGATGGATGGATGGATGGATGGATGGATGGATGGATGGATGGATGGATGGACTGATGGATTAATGGAGACATAGAGAGATGGATGGATAAATGGATGAATGGAGACAGAGATGGATGAATGGATAAATGGAGACAGAGAGATGGATGGATGGATGGATGGATGGATGGATGGATGGATGGATGGATCAGGTCTCATTCACTGTGTACATCACTGTGTTCTACCCCGTGCTGTACAGTAAATCACCCCAGGGTTATTTGGGGTAAAAGCAGTTGAATATGATTCCATCTGCAGCAGTAAAAGGCGCATGTCTGCATCCTGAGTGATGATGAGTGCAATAACACTCTCTAAACACCCCTGAGACTGCAGTGCTTCTGGAGAAGATCCATTTCCTGATCTCTGAGATGATTCCGGATGAGTGGCTCGCAAACGTTAACTAACCTGCCAAATATGATTATACAATAATCAAACTATGTGTGATTGTTTCAGCGGAATTGTTTTTGTGGTTTCTTGTAGAAACTCGTGCACAATTCTTCAGCTGATGGACAGATAGACAGATAAATAGGTAGATAGATGGATATAAAATATAATAAATGTTATTTTGTATACAATCTATTATCTTGCCAATGTTGTTTTTTAGAACAGAGATATTCTCAGATATTGTTTTTGATCCTACGATGTTCCTGAGATGTTCCTGCCTACTAAGTTCTAAAGAAACTCACTCTAATGCTTTAGGTCCTCCTCAGGTTTCTCAGAAGTTTAGAATGATGCTGGTGTCCCAAACACAGGCCCTCAGGTGCACTTTTAATGTTTCAGTGATCCTGATTGCAGGTAGCTGTTACTGCGTGTAACCTCAAGTGTTTCATTACTTATCTTCTGGTCTCCTAAAATTCATGATGTGTTATAAAAATCTAATAATAATAATGTATTTGTTTTATCCTCCTGGTTTCTTCCCGTTTGCTGGTGTGTGAAGAGACTCTCGTGGTTCTTCCTCTCTAGCATTTGTCCACCAGAGCACCCGCAGCTCACCATGGCAACAGCAGGAATCCTGCCACTCACCTAGTCGACGTCACAGACGGACGCTCTGCAGGACTCCGGCTCGAAACGTCATCATGAGAGACGGTGGCGAGGAGCAGGTCGAGGATGAACCCTGAAGTGCGTCAACAGGCTGCTTTCCAGATCCTTCTGCCCCTGTAATGTCCTTCTCTCAACCTGAACCTGAACAACCCCTGTCCTTTCCACAGTCACTACTCACTGCAGACAGACAGACAGACAGACAGACAGACAGACAGACAGACAGACAGACAGACAGATAGATAGATAGATAGATAGATAGATAGATAGATAGATAGATAGATAGATAGATAGATAGATAGATAGATAGATAGATAATATTATTTACACAAAAACAGAAAAATTGTTGATCATTTTATTTGTTCAAGTGCAAATCTAGCGTAAAAACATCACCAGGAAAAGCTTATTCTCTCTCTCTCTCCCTCCCTCCCTCTCTCCCTCTGTCTCCCTCTCTCTGGTCATGTGCAGAGTTTTATCCACAGTGAGGTGAGAGGAATGGGGGGCTGTGTGGGTGGTGTGAGGTGAGGGGAGTGGGGGGCTGTGTGGGTGGTGTGAGGTGAGGGGAGTGGGGGGCTGTGTGGGTGGTGTGAGGTGAGGGGAGTGGGGGGCTGTGTGGGTGGTGTGAGGTGAGGGGAGTGGGGGGCTGTGTGGGTGGTGTGAGGTGAGGGGAGTGGGGGGCTGTGTGGGTGGTGTGAGGTGAGGGGAGTGGGGGGGCTGTGTGGGTGGTGTGAGGTGAGGGGAGTGGGGGGCTGTGTGGGTGGTGTGAGGTGAGGGGAGTGGGGGGCTGTGTGGGTGGTGTGAGATGTTTTTTTTTCTTGCTAATTCTGCTAATTTCTGTGTTGTTGTTTTCGCAGGCGCATGCTAATGGTGTTATTGTGGGGTTTGATGACGGTGTTTTTCAGAGCGAGACGCTGCTTCACCGCACGACACCATGACCACTACTGCACTTAATAATAATAAAACAAAAAACAATTTGAGAAAAGGCACATGAGCGTAAGATAATGTGCCTTTCGAACATCCAATTCCACTTTCGTCCCCACGTCCTGTTCTAATAATCTCCACTCTCTCGGGAAGATGTTCCACTAGATTCTGTAAAAGTCGGGTGTCCCAATACTTCTGGCATTGCTGTTTGCTAATTCCCTGTTAAACGGACTGATCAGTGACTAGCGCTTCGTGTTGCACCGACCTAACAAATTTGTGTGTGTGTGTGTCAAGTCAAGTCAAGTCAAGTTTATTTGTATAGCGCTTTTCACAACAGACATTGTCTCAAAGCAGCTTTACAGAAAACAACAGTGAAGGTGAATGGTGTGCGTTTGTCCCTGATGAGCAGCCGTGGCGACAGTGGCAAGGAAAAACTCCCTTAGATGATATGAGGAAGAAACCTTGAGAGGAACCAGACTCAAAGGGGAACCCATCCTCATATGGGTGACATCAAAAGTTTGGTCATAAATCTTTCAACAATACAGAACAATTTGTGATCATCATAGATCCAGCATCAGCTTCTCCATGCCAGGGCCTTTAAACACTCGGCATCTACTTCTCCATGATCATCCATAGGTCCATAATCTTCACGAGGTGGGACGTGACTGGAGCTGGCCAAACCTCAGGAAGCCTCGGGATGGGGAGAGAAAGAGAAGCAGTGGAGAGGAATTAGCGTAGCTGCTGTTCATGATATTAACAGCACAAGTTGATAATGTGCATGTGATCAGATGTTCTGGAGCACAAGGTTGTGATGTGATGTGCGTGATGTGTGTTATGTGTAGGCTTTGCTAAAAAGATATGTTTTTAATCTACACTTAAACTGGGAGAGTGTATCTGAACCCCGAACACTGTCAGGAAGACTATTCCAGAGTTTAGGAGCTAAATGTGAAAATGCTCTACCGCCTTTAGTGGACTTTGCTATTCTAGGAACTACTAGAAGCCCAGAGTTTTGAGATCTCAGGGAGCGTGACGGATTGTAGCGTGTTAAGAGACTGGATAGATACATGGGAGCCAAACCATTTAGTGCTTTATAAGTGAGTAGCAGTAGTTTGTAGTCTATTCG
This sequence comes from Silurus aristotelis, assembly GCF_946808225.1. Lineage (NCBI taxonomy): Eukaryota > Metazoa > Chordata > Actinopteri > Siluriformes > Siluridae > Silurus > Silurus aristotelis. The sequence goes on along the minus strand of NC_139601.1, from coordinate 16,246,087 downwards.
AAACTTAATAGGAAGCCAATGTAGGGACGATAAGATTGGGGTTATATGATCGTATTTTCTTGACCTAGTAAGAACTCTTGCTGCGGCATTCTGAACTAACTGAAGCTTGTTTATTAATGATGCAGGACATCCACCTAGTAATGCATTACAGTAGTCTATTCTAGAGGTCATAAACGCATGGACGAGCTTCTCTGCATCAGATATAGATAACATATTTCTTAGCTTAGAAATATTTCTAAGGTGAAAGAAGGCTGTTTTTGTAACTTGATTGATGTGATTTTTAAAAGATAAGTTGCTGTCTAAAATAACTCCCAGGTCTTTTACCGTTGAACTAGTAGTTACAGAACAACCGTCTAAATGCAGGCTGAGATGCTGGAGCTTCTGTGTACTATTTTTTGGGCCGATGAGCAAAATCTCCGTTTTATCAGAATTTAATAGCAGAAAGTTATGGGTCATCCAATCTCTTATTTCTTCAACACACTCAGTTATGCGAGCTAATTGAGCTGTATCGCCTGGTTTGGATGAAATATATAGCTGGGTATCATCAGCATAACAATGGAAGCTAATTCCATGCCTTCTAATAATATTTCCTAATGGAAGCATGTATATTGTAAAAAGCAGGGGTCCCAGAACTGACCCTTGTGGCACGCCATAATTTACTAGCATTATCCTGGATAGCTCTCCATTTAAATCTACGAAATGGTAACGATTGGACAGGTAGGATTTAAACCAGCTTAATGCCTGTCCCTGAATACCGATGTAATTCTGTAAGCGATCGAGGAGAAGATCATGATCTATAGTGTCGAACGCAGCACTAAGATCTAGTAAAACTAATAGGGAGATGTAGCCTTGGTCTGAAGCTAAAAGCAGGTCATTAGTGATTTTAACTAGAGCAGTTTCTGTGCTATGATGGGGCCTAAAACCTGACTGAAACTCTTCAAAGATATTGTTCTCCTGCAAGTGGTTACATAACTGGGCAGCGACAATCTTTTCTAAAATCTTAGACATAAATGGGAGATTTGAAATTGGTCTGTAATTCGATAGCGTGTTTGGATCCAGATTAGGTTTTTTAATGAGGGGCTTAATAACTGCTAACTTGAGGGATTTAGGGACATGACCTAACGATAGTGAGGAGTTAATAATATTTAAAAGAGGCTCACCAGCTGTATATAACACTTCCTTCAGTAGTTTAGTGGGAATTGGATCTAACTGACATGTTGTTGATTTAGCTTTCATAATAGCATCATACAGCTCTTCCTGTCCTATACATGTAAAACAGTGTAGTTGTGGGGTTGTAAGTACGATTGTGTCGGGAGATGCTGTCAGAGGTTGAACTGCCACAATTGTTTTTCTAATGTTATCTATTTTTTCAGTGAAGAAATTCATAAAGTCTTCACTACTAAACTGTGATGGAACACATTTTTCAGATCCCTGATTTGTTGTTAATTTAGCGACTGTACTGAAAAGGAACCTGGGATTGTTTTTGTTATTTTCTATGAGTTTGCTCAGGTGTTTAGCTCTAGCAGCTTTTAGCGCCTGTCTGTAGCTAAGCATACTGTCTTTATACGCAATTCTAAATACCTCCAATTTAGTTTTCCTCCATTTTCTCTCCAGATTACGTGTTGTTCTCTTTAGGGCATGCGTATGACTATTATACCAAGGTGCAGGTGCTTGTTCTCGAACCTTTTTTAACCGGATGGGGGCAACAGTGTCTAAAGTGCTAGTGAGGATAAGGTCTATGTTGTTCGCCATCTCATCAAGATGATCAGCATTTATGGGTTTAATGTGAAACTGAGATAAATCAGGCAGGTTATTTATGAATCTGTCCTTAGTGGTTGGAATAATAGTCCTACCAGGTCGATAACGTGGTGAAACACGGTTAATCTGCTCTACCGGTAGTGTGTACAGTAGGAGATAATGGTCTGTGATGTCATCACTCTGGGGTAAAATATCTATATCAGTGACGTCTGCTCCGTGGGATATTATTAAGTCTAGTGTGTGGTTAAAACGGTGGGTTGGTCTGGTGACGTTTTGTTTAACTCCAAAAGAGTTTAGTAAATCGACAAATGATAATCCTAGGGCATCGTTTTCATCATCTACATGAATATTAAAATCTCCTACAAGCAGCACTTTATCAAAGCTGATCAGGAGGTCTGAGAGAAAACAAGCAAACTCATGAAGAAAATCAGCGTAGGGTCCTGGGGGTCTGTACACGGTGACCAGAGCGAGTTTTCTATGCATCTCTGAAAGTGCAATTTTAAGAACGAGCACTTCAAATGATTTAAAGCTGAATCCTAATCTCTGACTAACATTAAGAGAAGCACTATAAATGGTTCCTACACCCCCCCCACGACCAGTCTGACGGGGCTCATGCTTATAAACATATCCTGACGGTGTCGACTCGTTTAGACCCATATAATCACCTGGTTTAATCCAGGTCTCAGTGAGACAGAGTGCATCGAGATTATTCTCTGTGATCATCTCATTTACAATCAGTGCTTTGGGTGCAAGTGATCTAATGTTTAAAAGACCGAACTTTAGAACTTTGTTGTGTTTGTTTATCTGGCATTTTTCAGTTTTAACTGCAATAAGATTATTTCTGGATCTTGTGTATGTAATTCTTGGTTTTACTACCCGAGGAATAGATACGGTTTCTATAAACTGGGCTGTGTGTGAACTTGTAACTATTTGGTCTGTAGTATGCGTGTTCTTATAGTTGAAGATTTCTTGATGTCTTACCAGTCAGATGGTGTGTAGTATCCTAGAGATGTTATCTGATAGCACTGCTGCTCCAACTCTGCTGGGGTGCAGGCCATCAGGGCGGAAGAACCTAGGACGCTCCCAGAAACAGTTCCAGTTATTAACAAAGAGAAGTTTATGTTCTCGACACCATGACTGTAACCATTCATTTAGAGCTAAAAGTCTACTAAACTTCTCAGCCCCTCGCTGGTAAGTGGGAAGAGGTCCTGACACAATGATCCTCGTTGTGGGTGATGTGCTGCGTACCGTCTCCACCAGGATCCTGAAGTCCCTCTTTAAGATCTCCGTTTGCCGCAGCCTGGTGTCGTTTGATCCGGCATGGAGAACAACCGCTCCGAAGTCCCGGGAATCAGACATTAGAAGACCTGCTGATTATGACATCATACTAATGTTCACTCCGTTTCATATTCATTAAGAGAGAGAGAGAGAGAGAGAGAGAGAGAGAGAGAGAGAGAGAGTGTGTGTGTGTGTGTGTGTGTGTGTGTGTGTGTGTGTGTGTGTGTGTGGAGTTGATCAGAAGAGATGCTGGGTGTCAGAACAGGATCAATTCCCAACAACACCCTCTGTGTGTTCCAGCTAAAAATAACTGGTGCTTTAAGTGTCATCAGGGGGAGAGAGAGAGGGATGGATGGATGGATAGAAAGAGAGAGAGAGAGAGAGAGAGAGAGAGAGAGAGAGAGAGATTTCGCCTTTGATTCCATTTTCCCAATAAAAGAACCATGTGGGGCTGGAAAAGTTGTGTCCCAATACTTTTGAGTCAGTATGACAGCCATATGATGGCAAAGTGGGCGGGGCTTAAACATAATATCAGAGCTTTTCAGCTATTGGTACAGATGCAGTAAAAAAAAATGAAACAAGACTATTATCAGACAAGTCTGGGTTTCACGTCTGGGTGTCACGTCTCACCCTAGAGACCCAGAGCAGGAGCAAAGCCTCATGGGAAATGATTAGCTTCAGTGTGACTGGAGGACAATTGGATTTGATCTGAACGTTCAGCGAGTATGAATAGTTCAAACGGCATGTGGACACGGAAGGAGTCTCCATAATAATGTCCCGGGAATCAGACATTAGAAGACCTGCTGATTATGACATCATACTAATGTTCACTCCGTTTCATATTCATTAAGAGAGAGAGAGAGAGAGAGAGAGAGAGAGAGAGAGAGAGAGAGAGTGTGTGTGTGTGTGTGTGTGTGTGTGTGTGTGTGTGTGTGTCCTATCACTAAGCCTGATAATCATACTAAAGTACTGTTTATTCAACAGGAAGGATCTCATCATGCACAAAAAGCCTACATGTTTATAGAGGAGTGACAGCTAAACCAAAGCGCACACACACACACACACACACACACACACACACACACACACACACACACACACACACACAGAGCTCCAGGCTGTAAAGATGAAACTCGTTGCTCAGAAGCACCCTGCAGCTCTGTAGAGATTTGGGCAAGAATTTAATAATCTGCTCGGTCCAGAGAAATCTCTCCCTCGCCACACACACACACATACACACACACTCTCACTCAGAGTCAATAAAAGTTTAGCTAACCTGAATATTGTGCTAGAAGTCAGTAAAAACAGGCGACCACAGCTTTAATCTGGTTCTACTTGGCATAAAAGACTTAAACATCTTCTGTCTGAATTCCAGAAAAGATCATGTGGTGGATCGGTTTCCTCTGTGCCAGATCATTTATTGAAGATTCTACAGCCTCTGACCTAAGATTGAATCAAGTCTGCTCCAGCATGATTCGGAAATCTTGTGGACTTGTGGATAAATGTTCTTGAAAATGACCAGGTCATTTTTTTAGATTTTAATCTGGAAATGGGTTCTACAACACCAGTTGACATCGCCAGGATAGGCTTAAGGTGTGGTTCAAAAGTAGATAGACCTTGAAAAATGATTTGCTGTCAAAATCTGAAATGTTGTTCTAGAATGGTGCCACTACTGAAATAAGTCTGAAGTGTTGTTCTAGAAAATTTAAGCAGAGGTGGTAGAATGGTACTTACAGACTAGAATGTGTTTCTAGAATCTGTATCTAGAATTGGGATGTTTATAGGGAAACAATCCAGGATAAAGAACTATTATTTACAGTCAAAACCTTAAATGTTTATCTAGAATGGTGACACTATCAGCAGTAGTTGGAAATGTGGTGCTAGAAAGGTCAATTACAGTCATCATACAGTCTGGAAATTGATCCTAAAAATATACATAGTTGAGAGTTCTAGCTTTAGAATTGTTATGTGCACTGGAAATAGTATTTACAATCTGGAATGTGGTTCAGTCATAATCTAGAAATATTGCTGTGGTTCTAGAAATGTAACAACAATGGGATAAGTTTTATATATATTAGAATAGTTAAAGCCCCTATGATTAATATGTATAGTCAAAATCTGGAAAGGGGTTCCAACAACTGAGTGTAAAATTTAGGTTTTAGAATGGCACTGGTTCTAAAAATAGCATTTACAGTTTGTATTGTGGTTTTTAGAATGACAATCTAGAATGCTAATGCTTCAAGGAAAACTATTCATAACCATATTCTGAAATGTGGTTCTAGAATAGTTCCTCCAGGAATTACTGTTTACTGTCATCATTTGGAAATTAGTTGAAGTTGATAATCAATTAGTTGATTAGTTAGAATGGTGCCACCAGTAGGATAAGAGTGGTTCTAGAATGTGGATCCAAAATGTTGGCTCTTCGGTACAGCAGAAACTTTATTTATAGTCATAATCTCAATCGTGGTTGCAGATTCTAGGTTCTATAATGGTGACACTTAATGTAAAAGCTGTGAGAAGGTTCTAGAATGCGGATTTTGATTCTGCCATGGAAAAAATCAACATGCAGTCAAGTCTTGAATGTGTTTGTAAATGAAGCCAGAGAACAGAAACATATGGGATTTTTTTTTGTTTCTGAAATATTTTGAAATAAGCAGACATTTGAGTCAAATCCAGTTCTGTCTTTGGATTCAAGTCAATTTCTTCTGCCAGGTTCTTCTGCTGTCCAATCACCGCTCACCATTTACGCTTTCAGAAATACAGCTAGCAAACACATGCGGCGTCCCTGTGAACACCACTGTGTCACCACTTCCCTCATTAATGAAGCGCTTCCTGCTGAACTTGTCATTACTGTCGCCTCGACCTCCGCCGCACTAGCCTCATTAGCCTCGGCTCAGCCGGAATATCAGAAGCCCGTGCAGTTCCTGCCAATCTGAAAATGCTGTGCATTGGCAGACGGCACGGACCAGAGCGGGCAATTAGAATTTGACAAATAGGATATAGTGCATACATTTCTTAGAAAACTCTGGGTTTAAATTTCACAGAAATAATTAAGATCTGGAAATGCTTCCTGAACACAGGCTAGAGTTTTCTCAAAGTGAGTCTCTAATATCAGTGTTCTGAGTGTGGTCAAGCTTTTGGGGTACACTAAATAAAAGGTGTGGTTTCTAGAAATGTTTCAAGAATGCTTTTGGCTCTTGGGAGTAACAGCTAACAGTTCTAAAAGTGGTTTCACAACATCCATACTATTGGCACTTATTACTGTGTAATCCACTATAGTCCTACAATTTGTTCTAGAACGGAGATGTTAAGTAGAAATATTATTTACTGTCTTGGTCCTGGTTCTATAATGTTCATATCTTCATAGGAACAATAACTGTTTTTATAGACGTAAAACTAATCTAGAAATCCTCTATAACGTTATTTCCAAAGAAACAGGAACTTCCGTTCTAGATGTAGTTTTTAAGCATCAATGCCTCCAGAGCAACAGTACCTACAGCTGACATGCAAGAGGTGGCTCTAAAACTTTAGTTTCTCTAGAGGAGCAATATCTACAGCGGTAGTCCAAGAGTTGTCTCTTGAAATTCAGCTGTAGATATTGTTCCTTTAAAAATATTGAAGTCCAAGAGGTGGTTTTAAAATTTCCACAGGTTCTAGAACTTCAACACCTCCAGAAGAACGGTTCTTCAGAAGAACGGAACACGGAAAGGACTCCACCGTTCAGCACGGCTGGTTCTTTCTGCATATCAGAACCACAGCAGCAGCGATGAGATTCTTATTTTGCAGAACAACCAGTTCTGGACGCTTTTTTTTTTTTTTTTGAAAGATTTTGGAAGAACATCGTAGCATGTAAAACGAAAGCGATGAGTCATGCCTGCTACGACGAGCTTCAGAGCATAACCGCTTTCTCATTACGGGTGTGATTCTTTGTACAGGTTCGAATGAGCGCACAAGGTACAGATTGTTCAGGGATCAATCATCTTAACCTCATAATAGCTCCTTTTTTAGATAATTCAATACGCCGAATTGTGCCGCAGGAGGCAGGAGAGTGACGTCGGTGCACCGTTCCCTCGCTTCATTTATTTCTCCTGGAGGGGGCCTGAGAACGGTGGAGAGCTCAGCAGGCGGCCGGTTTTTATGCCGGTTATAAAAGCTGCAAATTTGAGACGTGAACAGCTGCTGACAGATGTGATCTGACCCGCTACACGGCAAAAAAACATTCGTTATTCCGCAGAAAGACTTCATAAACGATGTAGAAGTTCAAATGGTCAACCTTAATAACTATAGAAAGCAAGTGTTATTACATCATACAATACAACAGCCAATCATTTTCCGGTATGCAAATGAAGCTAAATCATTGATATCATAAATGATAACCAAATAATGAATGGAACAAAGATTTCAGTCGGACAGATGCTTATGCAACTACAAAGCCAAAGATATTTGGGGTATTTTTTCTACATCATCTGTCTGGCTGTCTGGCTGTGTTCCTGATTTCAAGGTGACACCAAGTGATGTTGTTCTCCTCCCGGTTGCCATGGGTTACGCCTCCTCACTCCTGTTTGGCCATTTACTGTAGGAAAGCCTGTGAACCTCGATCCTTATTAAAACGTCACCAGCTTCTAGCTGTGGATCAAAAGCTGGAGAAAGTGAGTGTATACCGTGCAACAAACAGATTTCTGAACCAGAAGTTCTCCTGATCCTTCACACGCTGTCGATTGGTGTCCAGGTTCTGAAACCTGCTTAGTTTAAAAAAAAGACAAGAAATCAATGGTTCGACGGAGAAGCCAACGTTTAGCACATCAGAAACGAGCCTCAAACATATACAACAACTCTGAAGATCTACATATGGTTTGACGAAACTGTATATATACTGTACAGCCAATGGTTTGGACACCTGAGCTTTTAGAACATCCCACTCATGAGCTCCACCCTTCAGCTAAAAGGGAAGTCTTTTGCAGAAGATCTTCACAACCTTCAACCCATGGAGAGCAGATCGTTTCCTGGTTCAAATGAAAATAAAATTTAAAATTCCAAACATCTCAGAGTTTCTAGAAGTGCCAGAAGTTCTAGAAGTTCCAGGATTTTCAGTAGTTCTAGATGTTTCAATAGTTCTACAAGTTCCAAGAGTACCATAAGTTCTACAAGTTCCAGGAGATCTAGGGGTTCCATGAGTTCTAGAAATTCCGTGAGCTCCAGAAATTCCAGGACTTTCAGGAGCTTAAACATTCAACGAGATCCAGAAGTGGCAGGAGTTCTAGGAGTTAGAGAAGCTCCTCTTTGTTATTGTTGTGGTTGTAAAGATGCTCTGCAGTGTTCCTGCTGTAACCTTTGCCTTATTAGGAGGTGAAATGACGCCACGATCGCAGTGTGTTTTGAGGAACAGCGACATGGGAGGAGAAGTGAAGAAGTGATTACAAGATCACGGCCCGGTTACGAGCAAAACTCATCAATCTCACAGCTATTCTGTTTATCCTATAAAACGCCATTAGGGTTAGGTTATGCTGTGTGTGTGTATGTGTGTGTGTGTGTGTGTGTGTATGTGTGTATGTGTGTGTGTGTGTGTGTGTGTGTGTGTGTGTGTGTGTGTGTGTGTGTGTGTGTGTGTGTGTGTGTCCGTGTGTGGGGGGGCGGTCTGTATGATGAAACTCGCAAAGTATGTGTGTGTATATGTAAGTGGACATTGCGTCTGGATGAAAAGGTGTGTGTGTGTGTGTGTGTGTGTGTGTGTGTGTGTGTGTGTGTGTGTGTGTGTGTGTGTGTGTGTGTGTGTGTGTGTGTGTGTGTGTGTGTGTAAACAGCGAGAGCTCATCAGTCAGTAACACCCTGGTAAATTAAATCACCCTAAAATTCCTAGAGTGTAGCACGGCCTAAAAAGGAGTGTGAGTGTGTGTCGTGTGAGTGTGTGTGTGTGTGTGTGTGTGCTCCTGGGAGCCATGAGGACAAAAACCCAAACATGTTCCAGCCGTCTGGATCTAATCACTTGCTTTCAGCTCTCACACCCTAATGAGCTTTATTTTTCTCCTCCTACAATAATCTATCCCTCCTTCTCTCTCTCTGTCCCCCCACATTTTCCCTCTCTTTCTCTCTACCTCTCACAGATTGGATAAGAACAATCTTTCCATCGCCATCTTCTCCTCTTTTTCCTCCATCCTCCCGTTTCCATCCTGCCACCTCCATCTTTCCATCTTAAAGGTGTTCTGGTGAGAGAACGAGGGATTCACCTGTAAACAGATCAGACACGCCATTAAATATTCATTCAGCATTAAGGGTGTAATCTTTCAGTGCAATATGAAATTTTCATACCCTGGCTCACACTTTAATCACAGTTTACCGTCTTGTTTTCATTTTATCCTGCAAAGTCAAATCTGTCCTCTGTGCTTTATGAAACAGGGATCAGTGGTGGAGTGGTAGAGGGTGGAGAGATCAGTGGTGGAGTGGTAGAGGGTGGAGAGATCAGTGGTGAAGTGGTAGAGGATGGAGGGATCGGTGGGTGGAGTGGTAGAGGATGGAGGGATCAGTGGTGGAGTGGTAGAGGATAGAAGGATCAGTGGTGGAGTGGTAGAGGATGAAGGGATCAGTGGTGAAGTGGTAGAGGATGAAGGGATCAGTGGTGGAGTGGTAGAGGATGGAGGGATCAGTGGTCCTGCATTTGTATGTATCCAGTGTAAGTATTTTTCTGCACTGGCAGATGATTTGATTTGTTTCTTCTTTAATGTATTTCTTATATTTAGCAGCTTTAAATGAGGAAGATTTTAAAATCTGTTACTCCAAATAACTTCCACTTGAAGTTCACACAGCCAGAACAATTGCATTGGTGTTTATTTATTTCTTTTTTAGGATGGAACCTAAAGGCCAATACTGTAAGACAGAACGCATTGTCACGCTGAAGGACACACGAAGTTTGACATTTTGCGACGCGAGTTTCTTGACGTCATTCGGTACTTCGGTAAGTTCATTAAACAAATGTTCAGCTGCTGACATTTTTCAGGATTCTTAAAGAGATTGCTTCATTTTAGACTGTAAAGTGTTTTACTTACATAATCTTCCAGTTTTCCTTTGTATGGTTTCTGCAGTAGGAGGACGGGGTTACATCTGCAAGTAGTCTCATTATTGTCAAGAGTCTAGTCTGTAAATATGATGACTTTTCCTTGTTAAGAGTGCAATCAAAGTATGAAGCAGTTTAACAAAGGTCATTATCTGCAGGCAGTAACAATTATAAAGTAGGGAATAGAATAGAGGGGAGATGAAGTGGAGGACTTGGGGAGGGATGTGGTGGGCTTGAGGGGGCCGTGGAGAACGGATTAGAGGAGTGACTGGAAAAATAACTTGAGAGAGCATGAGAGAATAGAATACAAAAGGGACAGGAGGATGGACTAGAGGATGGAGTAGGGAATGGACAGGAGGATGGAGTAGGGAATGGACTAGAGGAGTGACTGGAGAATGGACTACAGGAGGGACTAGAGAATGGACTAGAGGAGGGACTGGAGAATGGAATAGAGGAGGGACTGGAGAATGGAATAGAGGAGGGACTGGAGAATGGACTAGAGGAGGGACTAGAGAATGGAATAGAGGAGGGACTGGAGAATGGATTAGAGGAGGGACTGGAGAATGGAATAGAGGAGGGACTGGAGAATGGACTAGAGAAGGGACTAGGGAAAGAACTTAAAGAAGAACGAGGGAATGGACTAGAGAGAGGATAAGAGAGTAGACTACAAAATGGATTGGAAATCAAACTAGAGGAGGGACTGGGAAATGGACTAAAGAAGGGACTGAGGAATGGACGAGATAATGAACAAGGGAACAATCTACCAGAGGGACTGGGGAATTAGAGTGTGGACCAGACTAGACATTGGGCTAGAAAAGGGGATTGGAGAATGGACTAGAAGATGGACTGGACTTTGGACTAGAGGACCGACTAAAGAATGTAGTAAAGGAAGCACTAGGTTGAATAAAGGATGAACTACATGATTATGGAGTGGAATAACATGTATTAAAACCAGAGGGTGAACTCAGGGGTAGAAGATGACAGACTGAGATAAGGAAGCGAGCTCAAGGATGAACTAAGAACTAGACTGGTGTTTTGGAGATGAACATCATGCTCTCTGTTTATTCTTGACAGTTGAGTTCTTCCTCAAATATTTAATGACATAATCAAAACATATTTTAAGTATTCTTTTTCCTCACCAGACATGAACTTGATCCTGATGTGACTGTACCAGAATGTGAGTCACGTATGGTTGTGTGCAGGTCCAAAAAAGTGTCTTCTGGAACGAGCATATATACAGGCGTTATTGTGGATTCCAGGTGGCGCCGTTCTTGTCAATAATCGCCCACTTCACCTCTGCACTGTGAGTCATGGAAAATACCACAAGAGCAAAATATATTCTTCTGAAAATGTCATGCTGTTCCTATGGGAGGAAGTGATGTCACAGTATTATTGTGCCATCACATCACAAAGATCTGTATTTAGGAGATTTTTTTCCTTGTTAGCTCTGGAAATAAGGCCTGGAGATCCTAGAGAACCACATCTCACCTACGAGTTTTTTTCTTTCCTCGCTCTCTCTTACTCTCTCTCTCTCTCTCTTTCCCTCTTTTAGAAGTGCTCTGTAATTACCTTTGTTCAGACTGAATTGTGCTCTAATCTATAGCACTGTTTTTTCTTCTTTGTATGATTGATTTTGGGAAATGATTCAAAGTGAACACGTAGCTTCTGTTTTTGCATCATAAAACGTGACATTCAATCACATTTTAGTTTAAGGTCCACAGACTAGAGATTGAACTGGATGAAGTGATTGATTGGTAGAGGAATGAAGTGATGAATTGGATAAGGGATGAAGTGGTGGATTGGTGATTTGGAGGAGTAATGAAGTGGAGGATTCAAGAAGGGATGAAATAGTGGACTGGAAGAGGGAGGAAGTGGTGGATTGAAGGAGGGATAAAGTGGTGGGTTTGAAGAAGGGATGAAGTGGTGAACTGGAAGAGAGATCTAGTGGTGGACTTTTGGAGGAGGAATGAAGTGGTTGATTGAAGGAGGGATAAAGTGGTGGATTCGAGAAGGGATGAAATAGTGGACTGGAAGAGGGATGAAGTGGTAAATCGAACGAGGGATGAAGTGGTGGATTTAAGGAGGAATGGAGTGGTTGATTAGAGGAGGGATTAAGTGGTGGATTTGAAGAAGGGGTGAAATGGTGAATTGGAAGAGGGATTTACTGGTGAACTTTTGGAGGAGGAATGGAGAGGTTGATTGGAGGAGGGATGAAATGGTGGATTTGGAGGAGGGATTTTATATATATATATATATATATATATATATATATGTGTGTGTGTGTGTGTGTGTGTGTGTGTGTGTGTGTGTGTATAAAACGCTTTGCCAGGCAATTTGTTAGCAGTAGATTAAAAAGTTTGATTGTTCGGACTGACTTGAATTAGGTTTCTGTGTTGACCGTGATAAAAGGAGCTCATTAGCCTAATTGCACCATCACCCCCTCTAAATTCACTCCACTTTCTTCTCCATGCTGGGGCTGAACACCACTGTGAGCTCATCTGCTGCTGCTGCTGACGATTTTTTGGTTAATCACCGTGCCTTTTTTTAATACTCATGCGGAATCTCATCACATCTCGAGCCGAACTCGCGCGCTAATGAACTGCTGGTAGTGGTTCACTCCAGAACATAATACCACAATCTCAAATCTGTTTATCGGAAACGGGAAGGATTTTTGTATCGTTTTAGAGCATCAATCGGACAATCGGGATCAGCTCTGGGCATCTGTCAGTTCATTTCTCCAAACGCTTAGCTGAAATACTTTGCCGTGCCTCTTGGAAAACTTTCCAGAGATATTCTTCACTAGTTCCAGAGCAGTTCAGTAGGATTTTTGTACAGTGAAGTCGGTTCCAATGAGCCGCAGTCCAGACGGAATTTCATGTCGCACGTTAAAGTATGGAATGGGAGCCATGTTGGTTCAGGATTCCTTTCACTTTCCAGAACCTTCCCTGCTCTAAAACAACCTCAAACCATTTGGCGTCCACCTCCATGTGTGGGTCTGGGGGTGAGGGAGTCTGATCGCATCTTCTCTCCTGTTCTCCGCCTTACACAAGTTCTTCTGGTGGAGACAAAAAATGTTCCATCAGGACTGTGTATTTGCTTTTCACAGTCACTGCATCAGTTCTACCTCTAATTGTTTTCAATCATTTCTTTTTTTTTTTTTAATATGGAGGACTTTTTGCAGGACTAATAATATAATATATAAGATATGAATCAGAAGTATTACCTCAAATGCTCTCCATATTGGCCAAATAAAATAAAATACAATATATAATGTGCAGTACCACTTTTTATTTCATATTTTTGTCTTTTTTTTTCTGTGCAATAAAACTTTTTATTGATTTATTTTCTTATTAAAATAAAATGTGCAATACCACTTTTTTTAAATCTTTTTTTTTTATTATTTATCTTTTATAAAAATCTGCAACTGAAAGCCAATTTTTAGCTACCAGAGGTGTTAAGTGCATGTTGGCTGCTTTTCCTTCGCTCTTTGGTCCAACTGCTCCCAAACCATCTGAGCTGGATTTAGATCAGGTGGTTGTAGAGGCCGGGTCTTCTGATGCAGCACTCAATTACTCTCCTTTTTGAAGGAAAAGCTCTTACAGAACCTAAAGGTTTGTTCGTGGTCGTTGTCCTGTTAGAAAACAAATAACGGTTGGTCTCAGACTGCTCTGGTAGCCATACCTGCACTTCCATACCATCACACCTCCATGTCCATGCTTCACAGTGGGAACCAAACATTCAGGAACCTTCTGTACATCTAACAAAGGCACAACCAAAAATCTGAAATTTAGTCCCATCAAAACAAAGGAATCTTTTCCACCCAGTGTCCATTCCTTGTGTTTTATGGCCAAAGCAGGTCTCTTCTGCTTGTTGTTCTTCTGAAGTAATAGTTTCTTTGACCATGAAGGACTGAATCATACAATCTCTTCTGAACAGCTTCTTCAAGAAGCATGTATGTAAATCGACAGTTTCTGACGTTGGGAATTCTTAAGGATTTTATTCTCTGCAGCAGAGGTAGCGCTCAGTATTCCTTTCCTGGGACAGACCTTATGAGAGCTTCTTTCATCATCATGTTTCATTTCTTAAAGTAATGATGGACTCTTTTCTTAACTGAGTGTTGTTTTTTTTGCCCGATTTGTAGCATTAAAAGCGCTATTGACTCTGTACTCACACTTTCCTCTGCATGAGACAACTGATGCCCTAAAGCTCATTAAGAAGGCAAGAAATGTCACAAACGAATGTATGAGAGAGAATACAGAGAGGCAGGTGAGGGAACTTGTGATTGGCGCTGCTGTAACGTAAGCGAAAATAGGAACTTGAACTTGTTCTTTCAGGAAACAAACGGTACCTATTTTATTTTACTTATTTTATTTTATATGATTATTTGATGTCATCTTATTTCAATTATCTTATTTGATTTGATTTAATTATTTAATTAATTTAATTATTGTATTTTATTTTATTGTATATATTGTTTCACTACAACACAACCGGATTGTTTTTTTTTTTTTTTTTCTTTCAGAGCTCCGGTCTATAATTACACACACGGTGTATAAACATGATGTAGTGCAGCTACGATTAATATTTCATTTCTCTCACACACACACACACACACACACACACACACACACACACACACACACACACACACACACACACGCGTGCGCATTCTATACGCAACATTTTTATACACGGCAGCTGTTGCCATGTCAACACAGAGGAAACAAGTTTCCATGGGGAAGTAATGTGGGAGTCGATATATATATGTGTGTGTGTGTGTGTGTGTGTGTGTGTGTGTGTGTGTGTGTTTATTGTATGTAACTGCCCTGAAGACCGATTAGCACCTATAGAGCTCTTATTTCTCTACTCATTGGTCAAATTCCCAATCAGCTCTTTATATCAACATCTGTCACATCTGGACAACAGTAGAACCTCATTCTGTCCTGATCACATGACCACGCTGAGACACGGCACATCAAACAACACTGTATGTACTGTATCACAACTTACTGCAGAGAGAGAGAGAGAGAGAGAGAGAGAGAGAGAGAGAGAGAGAGAGAGAGAGAGAACAAAAAAAGAGGAAAAGAAATGGTGTGGCTTATTAATTATACCTGGGAAGGAGGTGTGGCTTGTGTGTGTGTGTGTGTGTGTGTGTGTGTGTGTGTGTGTGTGTGTGTGTGTAATAGAAAAGAAAAGAGAAAAACTAATCCCGTCTGAGTAAAGCCCTAATCCCATCATAATATTGTCTTTTAGAGTGTGGACAAATGAGTGTGTGTTCGCTAAAGAGAGAGAAAGAAGAGAGGAGAGAAAGAGCAAGCGCTCAAACACTAGTGGAAAACAAGTTGAATGAGAGAGAGAGAGAGAGAGAGAGAGAGAGAGAGTAATGAGCTCCTTAGGGAAACAGGCATGTCTGATAAAGACCATTAAGAATCGAACACACTTCCTGTATACACACACACACTCATTCACACACACACACACACACACACACACACACACACACACACACACACACACACACACACACACAGAAGTTTAGCGATGATAGACTGATTTTCCCTTCATGCACACTTCTGTTCTGATGATCTTCATCCCATTCTTTCTCTCTCTCTCTCTCTCTCTCTCTCTCTCTCTCTCTCTCTCTCTCTCTCTCTCTCTCTCTCTCTCTCCATCTCATTTCTTCTGTTTCTAGTTGTTCTCTAAAGCTTGGTCCTTGGTCTCTCCATCATTCCTCTCTTCCGATAAAGATAGAGAGAGCTCATTAAATCGTTTGTATAATCTCAATATATTCATTTGAACACTTTTTCCATCTGTTTCTTCATCTTTCACTCCCTTTCTTTCTCTCTCTTCCTCCCTCTTTCTCATTCCTTTCTTTCTCTTTCCCCCTATTTCTCTCATTGTTTTAGATTTTTTCATATTTGCTTTTCCACCCCACTCATTCTTTTTTTTTTCTCTTTCACCCCTTCTTTGTTTTTTTACCCTCCCCTTCCTTTATCCTCTTCTTCCTTCTTCTCTCCCTCATCTTCCTCCTCCTCTTCCTCATCTCCCTCTTCCTCCTCTTCCTCCTCCTCTCTTTCACTCACAGATTTAATGTAACAGATTGGAGTTGGGTTTAATTTTGCAGATTAAAGATTCATTTAAAAGAGTGACTCAGTCTCTCACACACACACACACACACACACACACACACACACACACACACACACACACACACACACACACACACACACACACACACACTCCGTATACAGTATTGGTTGCTAAGTAACCCGAGATTATTGACCAGAGGATTTTCTAACTTTAGGTGCGAAAGAAGTAGTAAAATGAGAGTTTGTTCAGTTCCCAGGAAAATAAATCACTGCAGATCCTTCACTCTGAACTCCCTCTGTTCCTCATCTGTTCATCTCACACCTTCAAACTGCTGCCATTCCTTTATCCATCTGTCTAATCATCTTTCTATTCAGCCATCAATCTGTCTATTTATGTATCTGTTAATTAGCTTTGCATCTACTCGTAAATCCATCCAACCATCCAATCATAGAATGATTCATCCTGCCTTTAACCTGCTTACATCCATCCATCTATTCATCCATCTATCCATCCATTCATCCAGCTATTCATCCTGCCTTTAACCTGCTTCCATCCATCCATCCATTCATCCAACCATCCAATGATTTATCCTGCCATTAACCTGCTGTCATCCATCCATCCATCCATTAATCCAGCCTTCCATCTTTCCATCTGTCCATCCATCCATTCATCCATTCATCCATCCAGCCATCAATCTCTATCCATATGTCCATCCAGCCATCCATCCATCCATTCATCCAATGTATTTTACTATTTTACTTTAATCTGCCATTAACCTGCTGCTATCCATCCATCCATTTATGCATCCATCCATTTATTCAACCTGCCATTAACCTGCTGCCGTCCATCCATCCATCTATCCATCTATCCAATGAGTCATCCTGCCATTAACCATCCATCCATTCATTCATTGCCAGAATGGATGGTTTTGTTATTTGATATTTGAGTTGTTCAGGAGTTCATTCCAAATAACTCAAAAAAAGAAGACAGCAAGAAACTGATACATATTTAAAATATTTCACATTTTGTGAAAAAAAAAAAAGTTTTTAAAACAGAATTATTGAATTATTTATTTTTGTTCAGGCACCAACACACATCAATTTTATTTATTTACCGTGAACATTTTTTACACATTTTTACACACACACACACACACACACACACACACACACACACACACACACACACACACACACAAACCCCAACACATAACACTCACGTGTACATTCAAACACACACACACACACACACACACACACACACACACACACACACACACACACACACACACACACACACACACACACACACACACACACACACACACACACACATTCACTCACAGAAATATTTATTACGTGTGTGTGTGTGTGTGTGTGTTGGACTTTGAGCACCCTTTGATGACTCGAGTGGATTTAGTAGATTTGGTTAATCACTCACTCAGTTTGTGTATATGTGTGTGTGTGTGTGTGTGAAAGAGAGAGAGAGAGAGTCATGTCACTGGTGGTGTTTCTGAGCCATGTTCCTGGCTGGTTCCTGTGTGTTGGAGTTTTTGTACCTGTTAGTCTTCTGCTGCTGCTGGTCACGCTGTACCTGAACCTGAGCCTACACCGAGGTGCCAAAACATTTGCTTCTTCATTTAAAAAAGGGTCATTTGTATTTTCCAGCATTTTGGGAGTGTGTGTGTGTGTGTATATTACACTATACTAAACTCTACTATACTACACTAATTTTAAGTAAATTATACTATTATATATAATTATAATTTTTACAATTATTTTCATGACTATTAAAATTGTAGAGTCACACTGAAGGCATCAAAACTATGAATGAACACATGTGGAATTATATATGGAATTATATACATAACAAAAAAGTGTGAAACAACTGAAAATATGTCATATTGTAGGTTCTTCAAAGTAGCCACCTTTTGCTTAGATTACTGCTTTGCACACTCTTGGCATTCTCTTGATGCCTACTTTGAAGAACCTACAATATGACATATTTTCAGTTCACTTTTTTGTTATGTATATAATTCCATATATAATTCCACGTGTTAATTCATAGTTTTGATGCCTTCAGTGTGAATCTACAATTTTCATAGTCATGAAAATAAAGAAAACTCTTTGAATGAGCAGGTGTGTCCAAACTTTTGGTCTGTACTGTAGATATATTGTATATATGTTTTTTTTTTATAAATACTGTACTGTCTACATTCCATTACTCTAAATTCTCAGATTTTGATCATTATACTATAATACACACTTCTATTCCTGTTTTCTATTCCTGTTCCATGTGTATATATTGTACTATACTTGTAAAGTACTTTAATATGCTATGCTATAATTTAGTGTACAGTATCTCAGCTCTGGAGTGTGATCGAATAAACATATTAAAAGTCCTTAACACTTCTTTGAAATTTTATGTAAATCTGAGAATGATGTTTTTCACCCCCCAAAAACCAAAAAAAAACCACACAAAAAAGCAAAACAAGGGGCAAATAAACTCACATTCTCCGATTTACACCAAATTCATTCCACACATTAAGTAGTCAAGTCAAGTCAAGTCAAGTTTATTTGTATTGCGCTTTTCACAACAGACATTGTCTCAAAGCAGCTTTACAGAAAACAACAGTGAAGGTGAATGGTGTGCGTTTGTCCCTGATGAGCAGCCGTGGCGACAGTGGCAAGGAAAAACTCCCTTAGATGATATGAGGAAGAAACCTTGAGAGGAACCAGACTCAAAGGGGAACCCATCCTCATATGGGTGACATCAAAAGTTTGGTCATAAATCTTTCAACAATACAGAACAATTTGTGATCATCATAGATCCAGCATCAGCTTCTCCATGCCAGGGCCTTTAAACACTCGGCATCTACTTCCAAAGTAGGTCCAAAGTAACACAGTAGTGCTTTTACTCCACATTCTATCAAAGTCCAGAGCTGAGAGACAGTAGCAGATGTTGTAGTAGTGTTAAGCAGTATAGTAAAAAAATTGTATGATACTAATAATACTTTAAAAAAGCTGCATAGTACAATAAATACAAACAATATAAAATAGTAACAGTATTCTGTATTAGACTATATTAAATAGTTCTAGTTGATCAGATGTTTATCACGTAGTGTTGTAAAAGACAGTACAGTATGCTATAGTACTTTGGTGTGGATGTTTCATCCTTCCACAATCTGCTGTTAATTCTGTGTGTGTGTTTGTGTTGGAATTAACTCCACTATCTACTATCGTACTATACTGTAGAACACTGAACTATAAGTTATTATTATATATGATCCAATTTTTATAAACTAAACCTCTACAATTTACTGACCTTATAATACACAACAATGTTACTGTTTATTATTATATTACTGTTGTAAATTCTACTATAAGTGTACACCACTATACTATAATATAGTGTACGGTATCTTAGCTCTGGAGTGTGATAGAAGGATAGTAAGAGCACTCCTGTGTTATTCTTGACCTCGCTAACGTTTGGGGTGAATTTTATGTAAATCTGAGAACGTTGACTTTTTCACCCCCAAAAATACCTAGGCTGTATTCCAGGGTAAAAAAATATACTATCTCAGATTTCTACTAAATTGATCCTAAATGTTAGGGAGGTCCAAACTAACACAGAAATGCAATTAATATCCTTCTATCACACTCCAGAGCTGAGATCTGAGCTTAGATACAGTAGTAGTAGAAGTCATATACTGCAGTATAGTACAGAAATGTTTGATACTAATAATAATGTAAAAGTAGAGTACAATAAATACAAACAGTATAAAATAGTAATAGTATTCTGTATTAGACTATATTAAATAGTTCTAGTTGATCAGATATCTATCGGGTAGTGTAGTAAAAGACAGTGCAGTATGCTATAGTACAGTAGAACAGTTACAGTATAGTGTATAGTGTAATATAGTGGACCGAATGGATACAATAGACTTTATTACAGTAGAAAAGATACAATAGTCATACTTCTGTCACAACTCGTAATCTGCTTGAGTAGAACGACATTTTAATCTGTATTTTATACGCAGTGTAATTGTCTGGAAATGAGAAGCTCACATCTCAGCTCTGGAGTGTGATAGAATGATAGTAAGTGCACTCCTGTGTTAGGTTGGACCGCCGTACCGCTCAGGGTGAAATTGTTGTAAATCTGAGAACATCCATTTTTAACCCTAAAATACAGTAAGGGTGAAAAAAAGTGTTCTCAGATTTACACCAAATTCTTCCAGAGCATTAAGGAGGTCAAAACTAACAAAACAGAGCACTTACTTTTGTTGAATCAAATTCCAGATTTTAGATCTGAGCTTCAATGTTTTCTCAGATACTATGCTATAATATAATATAGTGTACTGTATCTCAGCTCTGGAGTATGATGGAAGGATAGTAAGAACACTCCTGTGTTTGTCTGGACCTTGCTAATGTTTGGGGTGAATTTTATGTAAATCTGAGAACGTTGACTTTCACCCCAAAAAATACAAAGGCCCTTATTTCAGGGTAAAAGAATTATCGTTCTCAGATTTACACCGTAGTCACCTCAAACATTAAGGAGGTCCAAACTAACACAGTAGTGTACTTATTATTATTCTATCACGCTCCAGACCCGAGATTTGAGCTTCTGATTGGACAGTTAATAATGAAAACACTTTGCTGAAAGGAAAGTGACGTGTGGCCTAAAGAAGCTTTAAGGAACTACATTGTGCATATGTGTGTGTGTGTGTGTGAGAGAGAAAGAAAGTGTTTATGTCTCAGTAAACATTCTCCTCGTCCTCTCTTTGTCTCAGTGGAGCTCGAGTTGCTGGAGGTCCAGGACCCACGGGTGACAGCACGTCAGCTCTACTCCGATCAGCAACACAAATACAAACATGAGAGCTAACACACACACACACACACACACGCACGCACACACAGCTGGGGATTCACAGGAACAGGAGCTTCTCGGAAAGTAGGACACAACCCGAGGACCTCTTTGAGAAAAACACTGAGTTCTGGGAGTGACTCTTTCACACACACACACACACACGACTCAGCTCAGTAATGTACTCCTTCAAGCCACAGTGCTGCCCATTCCTGGATCCTGATTGGTCAGGAGGTGTTTTTTTTTTTTCCCCCAGTCACATGATCATATTGTCCTCGTTTCTATAGTAACCCATCAAAGGAAGGAGTCTCCAGTGTCAAAAGGAGCTGCGAGGGTATGAGTAAACGTAGCTAGAAATGGATAAGAAGTACAGACAATGTTATGTATTTAAATAAAGTTTAAACCTGGTGTAAATTATTGTGTGTGTGTGTGTGTGTGTGTGTGTGTGTGAGAAAAAAAAGCGAGTCAGGCGATGATTAGAGAATAAACATTTATTTAAAGATTGTTGAGAGAGAGAGAGAGAGAGAGAGAGAGAGAGACGGGGGACGAGTGAAACAGCGTAACAAACAAATCGATAAAAAGACGAGGAGAAAATGAACGAGTACCGCGATTATACATGGGGTGTGTATGGACATGGGGGGGGGGGTGTATATGAGAGAGAGAAAAAACTATGTGATGTATAGCAAAAGAGGGAGAAAGAGAGAGAGAGAGAGAGAGAGAGAGAGAGAGAGAGAGAGAGAGAGAGAGAGAGAGAGAATGAATGAGACTGAAGGATAGACAGATAGAGAGAGAGAGAATGTAGTCGTTTTTTTATTCTGCTGTAAAACATTCATGAAAAATGAACCAAAAAGGGAAAAAAAAAAAGTGTCAAAAAATGTTTACAAAAGGGGGGAGGGGGGGTGAAATCCGTAGAAACTGTTAGTTTTTTCGGAAGAATAGAACCTGCGGAGAAAAAGTGGAAGGAGCCGAGCTGCCCAGAGTTTCCGGAAAAATCTCTTTTTTGGTCATGTTTTGTATCCGTTTTATTTTTTTGTTATTTAGCGTTTTTTTTTTACTAATAGTAATAGAGGTAGACGAAGTGCGCCTCCCTGTGGTGGAACGTGTGAGGGTGTGTCTGCATAGAGGAAGGATTGGCACTGATGTGCGAGTGAAGCGACTCACACTGGTCCCTTAAATGAGATTGAGGAGGTCCTAGGAAATCCCCGCCCAATTCTCTCTTTAAAAAAAAAGCCCCGCCCACTTTAAAAAAAAAAAAAAAAAAAAACATGGTCCAAGATCCTACATAGTATTTAGAGTTTTATAGAAAGAGAGAGAGATTATAGAGAAATGTATTCGGCGCAGTGCAGCTGTAAAAGCAACCTGTTGGAATGTTTAAAATCCGATCTGCAGTTTAACATCAGACATTTTAAAGAGGAAAAAAACGTAAAAATAAAAATCGTAAACACTAGAAAATGTTAGCTGAAGTGGTTCTGCTGGATTTTTTCTTTTCTTTTCTTTTCTTTTCGGAGACGATGAGAAATGAAGCGTCTGTGTCGTCCCTGCTTTCGCCCTCTCTGACACCATCACTCGCTCGGAGAACGCAGGGGGGGGAGAGATAAAACGCTGGGGGTCGGGTCTGAGAGAGAGAGAGAGCGAGAGAGAAAATGTGAGTCCAGGAGCGACAGATGCAGAAAAAGAGCAAAAGTAAGAGACCAGGAGCGACAGATTGAGACACGTGTATAAATACAAAGAGTGAGACAAAAACAGATGTATAAATACAAAGAGTAAGACAAAAACAGATGGACAAATGGATTCCGAGAGACGAAGAGAAAAAAGAGAGACAGCGAATAAAACCAAAGTCCTTCTCTCACGTTACCTTATTCTTTTACTCTATCCTCATCTCACTCTGTCTCTCTCTCGCGCTTTCTCTCTCTCTGTCCTCATCTTACACTCTCTCTCTCTCTGACCTTATTCCACTCTGTCTCTCTCTTTCTTAATCCTCATCTCTCTCTCTCTCTCTCTCTCTCTCTCTCTCTGTCTCTCACTCTGTCCCTGTCCCACTCTGAGTTTGACGTCTCTTGGTGTTTCAGGGGGCGTGTCTCAGCGCTACCATTCAGGACGCTCTGTACATAAAGAAGCTCTGGATAAAGTCTAGTTGCCATGGAAACCCCTCACACACACACACACACCTTTACTCGTCGTCCTCGGCCAGCTCGGTCTCCTTGTGCACCACCACGCGGGTCACAGACATGTCCGGGTGCTGCTCTTTGGCTTCCTTAATGGCCTGTGCTAAGGCCTGACACACACACACACACACGGTAATAGACGGTGTAGTAAAGCTGATATATGGTGTAAGAGGAATAACATTCAATGTGTCGCTTTTTATCCATTTATAGTTACATTTAGTGGATAACTCCCCCCTCCCCCCCTGTATGTTCTGTTCTGGTTCTGTATAAGGTTTGGGTTCTAACAGAGGTGTTTGTCGACCCGGAGGTCGGAATCAAATCCGTACCATATCACAAGGAAAAGTTGGCGGTTTTAAATCAATGCTTTCTTTTATCCCCCCACTACCACTGTGCATCATTACTGAGAGTGTGTGTGTGTGTGTGTAGTCACCTGATCATGATCGATGTCCGAGTCGCCAGTGATGACAATGCGCTTCTCAATCCGCGTTTCCGAGAGTCCGCCCTTCAGCGTCTGTCCGTCACAGAGACATTAAACACCAGACGTCCAGCGTGTGTGTGTGTGTGTGTGTGTGTGTGTGTGTTTGTGTGTGTGTGTCTGTACCCTTTACCTTAGTGATGTGTGTAGTTGTGGTTGTACACAAAGACTCCGAGGTGATGGTCTGGGCAGTCATGAGAACACCGGATTCTCCGTCTCCAGCACCGTCCAACTGCCCTCACACACACACACACACACACACACACGCACGCAGCAAAAGTGATCACTCAGCCAATCAGAATGCAGAAAAAAGTGGGTGAGCCTATCACAAATTCTGGTCCAGCCATGTATTATGAACCCAGATGCTCTGTATGTGTGTGTGTGTTTGTGTGTTTGTTACCTGTGCAGCTTCATACGTGATGGTTTTGGTTTCAGTGTGGACGATAGGAACCTCTTTGGTGGTGATCTCAGTCTTCTGAGCCGCAAAGGTGTCCGAGATGGTCACCATTTCCGTTTTCACCACCGGGGGCTACAGGTCAAGGGGGGGGGGGGTGGGTTAGGGAAATTGAAGGGCACACACACACACACACACCCCAGATCTGCTTTAAAATTACTGGAAGAAGAAAAGCTCTGAAGGTCTGAAGGAACTCAAGCAGGAACCCAAGTGAACAAAGCGAGCATGGACCGCATGCTGATCAGCTACTAAAACACACAGACACACAGACACACACACACACAGACACACAGACACACAGACAAACAGACACACAGACACACAGACAATTCTGCAGGTAAAGCAGTGTGTGTTTGGTGGATGAGTGGGACGGTGGATGAGTCATTCAGACCGGTCGTCACTGGAAACTAGTAGCACACACACTCTTACACACACACACACACACACACAACATGCAGTCTAATCACACAGCAAAGGCAACCAGGCCAAACTACGGTTGCATTTACAAGGACGTTCTGGCTTTCGTCATTGTGCGAGTGTGGAGGCGGAGATTTCTATTCATTTAAATAAAGCCCACCCCCTCTTGTCTCCCATTAGCCTGAGGGTTACGGTAGGTTCTGTAAATATCCTGAATGGCAAGTCCACTTGTGTGAAAGTGTTTTAAAGAGCTGGACATGTGTTTAGTTTTGAGTCTAACCAATTGGCAGGAGCCGCTAGAGAATGCTCCGCCCCCTGTACCACCCCGAAAGCCCTCAGCTTTAAAAAAGTTCCTGGAAAAGGACTCCGCGGCAGGAACGTACCCTGTGGACAACAGAAGGTACACTCCCACCATGGGAAACTTTTTTTGCTGCAACTTATAAATTAGGGGGCGGAGCTTGATCATAAATGACTAAGAAACACACAGATAAAATGAAGTTCTCACTCAGGAAACTTTCTGTCTTTTAGGAAGTTCCTCTGCGGATTTTGTATTTGTTTAGATGGAGGCCTTAACATCCTTGAGAACTGATAGCACCACGCAGTGACGACACACAGGACGTAAATGGCTTGCTGTGTGTGTGTGTGTGTGTGTGTGTGTGTGTGTGTGTGTGTGTTTGTGTGTTTTGAGCACATATAATCAAAAGTAAAATGATCTGAAACCGAAAACAAATCGATGAAAGATGAATGAAGAACGATTTTCTGCCGGACGCGTCGTGGCGTGGCGTACCGCTATAGTCAGAAACGAACAAGGCGGCCATTTTGTGAGCGCAGGGGGAATAAAAAAAATGAGAGAAGGAGATAGACGTGTTCTCCGGTGGAGAGGAAAGGCAGCAGGAATGAAGGAATGGTGAAAGACAGGAGGAATATGGTGCAGTCAATTTATTTTTGCAGGTTTTCAGCCAATTACCTCCGAGCAACAGATCACCTGTGGGACGCGCTCCGTTTCCGTGTGAGACGAGTCTCCGTTGACGACGCGAGGCTCCTCCTCCTGGTCCTCAGCCGGAGCGCTGGGCGCTTCCGGGCCATCGGAGTGACCGTTAGGTGTTTCGTTAGGCGTCACCAAAACTTCATCAACGGACACTTCAGGCTCATTCGGCGGTGGAAACTCCTCCTCCTCCTCCTCCACGATGCACTCGCTGACTGGCTGTGGCTCCGCCTCTGTGGGCATGGCTTCTTGTTTAGGCTCCACCTGTTGCTCCTTTTTATTTTCAGGCTCCTCTTTAAACAGATGAGTGGAGTCAGGGGAAGCCGGAAGCTGAGCGTGATACTCCGCCTCCTCCTCGCTCTCGCTCTCCGACGCGCCGCTGTTCTCTGGCGCCGCTTCCTCTTGCTTTGCTTTCTCAGAAACTGCAATTACCTCCGTCGATTGCCCCTCGGGGTCGGGGCTTTTGGGCTTGTTCGCTTTGACCTCCTCGAAAACAATGATCTCCTCGACAACTTCGATGACCTCGGGCTGACCGTTAAGCCCTGAATTCTGTTCGTTCTATAGCAGACGACAAAAAGAAATAAACAAACGAGGGGAAAAAAAGATGACGGACAGAGAGAAGGGATGAAGAGAAAGAAAAAAACAGAGACAATGACCAAAATGGACAAAAACAACCAAATCACACAGAAAAAAAAAAAAAAGGAAGAACATAAAACATGGATCAACATATATAGGACTAGAAATATAGATAAATAAATGGATGGATGGATGAAGCAGTGTGTGTTAGGTCTGAGGTGAGGTGTGTGTTAGCTTGGTGTTAAGTTGCTTTCGGACGCCACCTTGCTGATGTCAGCGCTGTCGGACAGGGCGCTCTCGAGGTGGGCCGGGTTCATCTGTGGAACAGAAACGGTAACCATGGGCAACCGTCACTCAAAGAATGTCACACATAGCAGGTTTTTATTACATTTTTTAAAGGTAAGATTTAGCGCAGATTAGCTTCAAAGCGTTGAAAGTTTTCGTCCAGTCTGATCTCACAAGAGGTGCGAAAGGCACAGCAAAGGTAATGATCCTTTAAACTGGCGGTAAAGAAAAAGGACACTTGGTCCAAGAATAAAAGCCTTGTTTTGACTCCTGGTTCATACGTGAATTGAGACCAAATCTGGACACAAACTTACAAAAAATACATGATTGACACGATGAGCAGAGTAATGGGGAGAGAGAGAAAAAGGACGGACGAGGACGAAGTTTAGTGTCAGAAAGCAGAGAGCCCCTCAGAACATGCAGCGATGGCACCCTCTGCTGGGGAGACAGTGGCGCTTCGGGAGTCAGAGAAACAGACTTTACGTAAAAACAAAGAGGTGAGCTCCTCTTCTAAACTCTACACACAAACACAGTTAGACAGGAGGAACAAGAGAGGACAGGGATAGAGTGTCCCTCTCTATCTATAACAGAACACAGAGAGAGAAGGGAAGAGAAAAAGGACATTTCAAATAAATAGTCGTGGACCCGAGCATGCGTCCAATCGTCGTTTGTCCAAAAAAAAAACAATGTTTCCTTGGAAGGAGTGTCCAGTCAAACCTAGACCTCTGGGATAAAACCTCTTTCCCCGTACTATTCCTGAAGTAGACGAGGAGGAGTAGCTGTCCTGATACAGCACTTCACCCGGGTCTAGGTTACAAAGGGTTCGTTGAAATTCCCAAGTAAATGACTAAAAGAGATTTTCGGACATACGGCTGGTTTCATAGTCGCGTTGGTAATAGTTTATTTATTACCACCACCCCTTCCTCCCCGGGATGGACAACGGTAGAAATGATACGAATGTTCCGGTTATTCATATCTGTTTAGCAGCACAGCCAATGGAATCTCAGGAAACAATAATGCACAATGTTAAACGCTTGATGACAGCCCTCTTTGAGCAACCAAACACACCAAGAATAGTCACAACAGCTCAAAACTTTTTTAGCAAGTTTCGCACTTATTGCACTTGCTTACGCACGATTAGCCCAACCTGCTTTGCACAGCCCCGCCCACCAGTTAGTCTTAAGGTGTATTAGGAAACAGTTGGAGGTCATTTCCTGCGACTGTGAGAAAAAAAATCTATTCCATGAAGCAACTTTTAAACCTATAGAATTCCCAGAGACCAGATCACAAACCCGGAGAACCAAGTGAGGGTCAGGTGACCCTCAAAAGAAGAGATCAGAAAGGACAACCAGGTAAAAGGAAGTGCACACAGAGACTCCGTCCCAGAAAGAAAACATGCAACATTGCAAACACAGGGAGCGATTGGCGCCCAGAAAGCAACCCGATAATAAAGCAGTAAATAATAATAATCATCATAATGCAATGTGGAAAACAGTGAAAAGATCGAGCACATCAAGCGGAATAAAAGAAAGCCATTCGTTATAAGTCTTGCACAGGATACTGGGAAATTCAAATAGAATGCTGATTGTCAGGTGCAGAACACAGAAAACAGTCCTTTATGCTGAGCCCAGCTCAGACTGAGCTCGAAAGAAAAGTCACTGGGGCGACAACTAGAGACTTTTCGCATGGACCACTGCAGGAAAATAACTTTTAAAGGGAATGACTGTAAAGGTGACTACAAGAAAGACAAATGCAGGAGGGTGACCATTGAGGGCTGACTGTTTAGAGGATGGACACTGTTGAGGGGCAGAGATTGTGGGGTTGGCTATTGGGGGGGTGACTTCGAACTAAGACTGATTAGGGTGACTGCTGAAAGAACAGGGATAATTTTGTTTTTTATGTTGAGTGTTAAAACCATGGTGACTTTTGAAGGTGGACACTGTTGTTAGTGACTGTTGGCGAGACGGGGACTGGGGTATTTTACACCACAGTCAAATTCTTTCTTTGCATATCCCTGGGGAAGCCGGGGTCAGAGCGCAAGCCATGATACAGCACCCCTGTAGCACAGAGGATTAACAGACTTATTCAAGGGCCCCAGGAGTGGCAGCTTGGCCATACCGAGCTTGAACCCTTGACCATCCAATCAGCAACTCATTAGGAGGTGGTAGCTCCCCTAATAACCTTTGGGCTGACAATACCTTTTAAAGTATGTCGGAAATAACAACTACTGGGAGGATAATGACTGCTTTGAACAAGAAATTTTGGACACACCTGCGGGGGGTGTTGTTCGGTCAGGGTTTCTTGGGTTGAGGGACGAATGCAAATTGTGACACAGCTGCCCCCTAAGGTCAAATATGAAGGTATGTTAAAGTGGGGGGAGTGTTAGGGAAATGGTCGGTGAACTACACAATCTAGACATAAAAAAAATCTTCAAAAAAGTCCCCGTTGTCCATGCTTAAAGTTTCTATTTGTCAGGGTCACAAAACCATCCACCGCGGAGATAACAGGGAAGACTGGCTTTGGGTGTACAGGAAGTGATCATGAGGCAGTCAGGATTGTTTAAGAGACCTCTCAGGGGTGACTCCAGGTTAAAGTGGGCCTTGCACGGTTTTACTCTTGGAAGGTTATGATTGTGACATTTGATGAAGAAAGAAACATCTCAGGAAACGGAGGGACAAAATAAACAAGCCAGACTGCCCCTCAGAAAACGACGACAAAGACAGTAGAGAGGGTGCTGCATGCAGGCGTGTCAAATCACCCGGCGAATCCCGGTGCAGAAGCAGACGTACCCCAGCGACAGGCAGAGGCACACTGGCGGCGACTGGGCTGCCCGTCAGACGCTTTTCCCACTGACTGGGCCGGGGCTCGGGAGCCGCCTCCATAAAACTGCGCTTTAGCTCGCTAATGCTAGCCTGATGCCTCAAAACATCCTCCTGAGTCTTATCCAGATCCTATTGCCACGGCGACCGGTGGGGGGAATGAACATCCACACCGTTAGTGTGAGAAGACACAGTCATGGAACAGTGTGTATACCAAGCCTCACTGCTGGAACACCAGAAACAAACAGATTTCTTAAATATATCTTTTTCTGATCTGCTGTTCCTGTAGCGCTGCGACTGCAACTAGACGACATGATCGGCTAAAAAGCGCTCGCGCTTGGGGAACAATCGATGCTAATATCGTATATTTCATGCTAAACGTTCTCAAAACATTTTTATTGTAAAGTCTAAATACAAATATTTCCGGATTGGCTGATCGAATTGAACTTAAGCCACACCCCTTTCTGTGTGTGTAGCAGTGAGCCGAGGCTTTACAGGTTTAATCCCACTGTGGTGCCAACCACCACAGTTACCCCAAACCCCCCGTCCCCAAACTACCACATGCATGTTACAGGAATCCTTACAAGTGAAAACACACACAGAACCTGTGCAGGTAAATGTCATGTTCTAATCCACTGTTTCTACACGCCACATCCACTTAATACTGCACATCATACGAGTGCCCACCCCTCATTTTTAAATTCCTTAAAGTTTCTCAATTGTTTTCCCCTTTTACTTTATCTATATCTATATATCTATATATCTATCTATATATCTATATATCTATATATATATATATATATATATATATATATATAAAGCTGAAATACCACTGACTGACTCACTCACTCATCACAAAATTTCAAAAACCACTGAACGGATTGCAATGAAATTTGGAACATACCTTCCTCTTGGGTCTTAGGTGCTCACTAAGAAAGGGTTTTGAAAAATTCGCCCTGGATCGCGGCTAACTCGCGAAAAACGCGATTTGTACATTCTTCGAAATAACATTACGGATCCTAATGAAACTTAGTACATTGTTTCTTATTAGATGTTAGAGGCACAATAAAAATGATTTTCAAAGTAGTTTGCCCTGTATCGCTACTACAAAGGGGTAGTACGTTATTTGTTGACGTTACGTTCTGATCTCTGATCATCCAGTCCTGCTCAGTGCTTTACTGCTTATTGCCATATTGCTTAGCGTTCTGCCTTCCGTAGCGAAGCACAGGTACTTTCAGCTAGTGTAATATATATATATTTTACTTTTCCACCAAATCTAAAGCTCTGCTCTTTTCCCTCACTTTTCTTTTAACTCGTCTTTTGTTTGCGTATTTTCCTTCCGATTTTATTTATCATGTTCACGTTTTTTTTTATCCCTTCATATTTTCATCCTTTTACTTTTCCATATTTTTTATTTTAATCTTCACCTTATCTTTTTTTAAAATTATTTATTTTTTTATATTATTATTATCATTTTTTTATTATTTTATATTACTTATTTATTTTTTATTATTATTCATCACATTCCATTCCTCCTCTCTTTTTCCAAATAAAAAAAAATAATCAATAAAAAACAAAAATTAAACAATAATAAACTTTCATCATAAATAAACAAATAATTAAATAATAATAATAATAATAATAATAATAATAATGAATAAATAATAAACAATTATTTCATGTTCACAACAAATATATAAATTTAATTAATAAAAAAATAATATTTTATATTCACAAACAAATCAAAACAAACAAATAATAAAAATAAATTATAGAAATAGGCAAAAAATAAATAATTTGAGAATGGTTTTCTGTGTGTATTTCACTCGGGATCGACTCGAGTCGGTTATTAACATTAGTACACACACACACACACACACAATCAAATTGGAGATAAGTGTTTTTTAGTGTTTTTAAAAGATATATATATTAAAATCACACACCACATGCACACACACACACACACACACACACACACACACACACACACACACACACAATGAGAGTGAAGGGCAGCTCAGGAGAGAGAGAGAGAGAGAGAGAGAGAGAGAGAGAGAGAGAAAGATAGAGAGAGAGCGCACACAAACTCGAGTCTGGAAAAGTTTTTTTCTCTCGTGTACATAAACGAGTTTTAGGAAGAAAAAAATAAATAAAGAAACAAACAAACAAAGGAATCAATTCTCTGCGTCTGATCCGAGATACAAACCTCCAGCATTAGATTGCTATGTCTGACATAAATATTCTCTCCCTGCACTCTCAGCTTGCTCTGCAGAGGCAAAAACAAAACAAAAAAAAAAACACCAAAACAGGATGCATCAAAAAAATGGCGTGGAAAAAAAAAAGAAAGAAAGCAGGAGTGAGTGAAGGACCTTCAAAAACCTGTCCAAACCGCCTTGTGTGTGTGTGTGTTCCAGTTCTCCTGTTTACTATTTACTACGTGTACACCCGTACACGGTGTAGCCAAAAGTATTGGGACACCCGACCCTTCTGGCCTGATGTGGTTCTTCTCCAAACCGTCTCCTGAATGTTGGAGACTTTAGATCCAGGGATGTAAAATTAAAATCTCCAGAACGTTAGGGTCGGGTGTCCACAAACTTTTGGCCATACAGTGTTTATGTACATATATATATATATATATATATATATACACACACACACACACACACACACACGTCTGGAATGAACTGTAATATCTGTGGTTCGTGTCAGTGACGGTTTGGAGAAGTTCGCACACCATCGTCATCATCACCGGCATCCACAAGCAAATCACAAAAACACATCAAGACACAAGAACCAGAAGCGGCAGCGGAAACAGAGCCCCACACACACACAAGGAGAAAGTGAACTGGATGGAGAGTTTGAAATCAGCACTGGGAGGAAATGAACCTGAGTTTGAGAAGATTCGGCTCCTTGTGGTCCAGACTGAGAGCACGAGAAGAGGAAGGAAACAAACTGTTAATGTCTCATTTCAGTATCGAGTCATACTTACACTGTAGGTAGAGAGAGTTAGAGAGAGAGAGAGCGAGAGAGAGACTAAAAGAGCAAGAGAAAGAGAGAGAAATCGAGTGTAAGAAAGAAAAAGAACAGGGGTGAGAAAGAGAGCAAGAGAAAAAGAATATCCGGAGAGAAAGTGTGCAAGAGAGAGAAAGAAAATGAAAGAGGGAAATAGAGAGATAGAGAGATAGCGAGAGAGAGAGAGAGAGAGATAGATAGAGAGATAGATAGATAGAACAGCAGACCTCGGCTACGGATCCGGCAGCGACTTCTGCGTCGGTGGCCTCCGCAGGCTCCGCCCCTTCTCTCACCTGTGGAAACTGATTGGTGGAAATGATGGACGATTTCGATTAGAAGGAAAAGAAAAAGGTGAAATGGATGATGGGAAGGCCTTTTCCATAAAAAAAAAACAGGACTGGCTAGTCGGTGTTAAAGGGCCGGGGCGAGGGGGAAATGTAACGCAGACTTTTCTGCGTGTGGGTCCGACAGCACAGAAGCGACAGGCGTGTAGACAACGTGCTGAAAATGTGTAGCGAAAAGAAAATCGCCATGGTGACGGTTACGCGTCGAATCGGTCGTGAAGATTTGACGTCCGGTGTCGATAACATGGCAAAGTCTACCTTGGGGGACCTCATAAAACTACAAACAAAACTTCACCATGTAGCTAAGTGCGAAGACTCTTGTTAGCTTGTTAGAACTCCACCCCTCAAAAGTTTGAAGTGACGTCAAAAACTGCTACTTGTAAAATGTTTATTCTCTTTTGAAGAACAGGAGCGATGGCCGGTGCTTGGAAACCGATTCGAGGCATGCGCGTCCTGACGAAGCTGACTAACGAGGACCTTGTGAGAGAACGAGTCTATTAAAAGACGTCCACTGTCAGAGGAACTCGAGATATACGCTTGCTAATGGGGTCGACGAGGTTGGCGGGGCAGGGGCTATAAATAGACACTCGAAAGAATGCTGGGAAATTTTTCAAGCAGGAGGAAGAGGACAAGGGGGAAAAGGAGGAGGGACGAGTGCTATTTTGAGCAATCTACCACAGTGCATAGCATGAGGAAGCAATGAGGTTGTGGACGGATGGAAAAAAAGGGGGTTGAGGGTCGGTTTAGGCAGCCGGGTCGCACGTCTTCTCTGGGGACGACGTGGCGTTCGCGCCGATCTCGGCGGCCCAGAAGCAGAAGCAAGCTTTAGGCTCTAGGTAACAAAGTGACACTGCAAGAGGCAGCGCAAGGGCAAGCGAGAGGGCCACCGAGTGGCAGGCTGAGAGAAAGACGGCAAAAATGAGGACTAAGGAGGGACACGGCAGTGCAATGGAGCCGTCCTCGTCCAGCAAGTGTGCCCCCTTAAACAAGGACACAAGGGAGGAGCCTGGACGCGGATGGTGCTCGGTGGGGACACCAGAAGTGGGTGGGGCAAAAGCAAGCATGCCCTCTTCGGCACAGGGGGTGGGATCAAGGGACTGGGATTCGGGTTCCGTGGGGAGTTCGAGATCAAGATCGGGTTCGAGGTCCGGGTCACGATCAAACTCCGGCTCGTCCTCCCAGACGTCGGACAGGACCTCGCGCTCAGAGATGGTGTCAAGGGTGAGAGGGATGGATGACAAGGATGAGGAGGACGGAAAGAAGGGGAACATGAAGAGCGACTGGGTGAAGGGAAAAAATGGGAATGATGAAAAGAAAACGGCGGTACGGGGAGGAGAGGAGAGAAACAGAGTTAGTTAATGAAACTTTGGAGGTCAAAAGGTCACCGTAAGGACAAGGATTGCAAAAGTGGGAAGGAAATTATAAGGAGTGTGTGTGTAGTTTACAACTACAACCAATACCATTCGCATTCCGAAGTCCACGACAGATGTTCCTTCCTTCATTTCCTTTCTTTTTCTATTTCTTCCCGCTAAGCGTTCCCTCCTCCCACCCTTTATCTGTTCTTCTTTTTTTCTGTTCCTTCTATTTTTTGTTTCTTTTTCTCTCCAATTGCTGCTTGCTTGCTTCCTGTCCCCTACTTCTGTCCTTTCCCTTATTTCTTTCTTTTTTGCATCCCTTTCTCAATCTTTTCTTCCTTTCTTGGGTATTCCTTCTTTATCCGTTCATCTTTCTCTTATTCCTGGCCTAAATCATGTTGGATGTGATCACGGGTCTTAGAGCAAATGGGTGAGAGAGAAAGAGATAGAAAGAAAGGAAGGAAGAAAGAAAGAAAGCAGGAAAACAACTGGCTTGGCTGGGACGGGGTGAAAGCAGGAAGGCTGGTGGGATCTCGTAACGTTAACGGAAATCCTAATCGGGCGGAGACGTGAGGACCTTGATGTCACGTCTGAGACGGGGACGACAAACAGTGAGAGCATGATGGGAAAGTGAGACTGAGCGGACGAGGAACCAGGGGTGATATTTGATCAGACGTTTACAACAAACGCTATAAGGAAAAAAAAATATAATGTCCCTTAGAACCTGTGGAAGAAGATACAGAGGTTGAAGAGCATGGAGTGAAGCTTCCTCACCTTGGAATCGGAGAAGAGGTCCAGCGCAGGGTCACGGCCATTTTCACCAGGGGCGTGGCAACCATCAATCATTGGAGCTGCGAAAGATAGGTCAAAGGTCGCCAAATCATCACCCTGATCATTGGCGCTACGGTTAATCACTCATTCATGTGAATGACGTACATCCAGATGTGCAGCATGGACGGTGCTATGTGTCTCCATGAAGGTTTATTCCCATGTGTGGCATATATCCAGATGTAACACACCAAAAATCTGGAGCACAATGCACATCTGGATAAGCGCTGTCCACAACTCACGTCTAGATAAGTGTTGTCCACACCACATACTGTATTTGGATAAAAGCTGTCTACAACATACATCTGAATAAACGCTGTCCACACAACACATCCGGAAAGGTTCAGGGTGTTAACCCGGATGTGTGGTGTTCAAGGTGTTTATCCAGCTGTGCATTGCACTCCACGTTAATCCAGATGTGCTGCACCATGTTGAGCCAAGCGTGTGGTGTGTTACTGTGAGAGGCCAGCAAGTGGCGCTGCTCCGCTGTGACACACACACACACACACACACACACACACACACACACACACACACACACACACACACACACACACACACACACACACACAGAACGGCTGTAGAGATGCTAAAGAAAGAACGAGGTCAGCGTTCTGGATCGGAGCTGTGACATAGATGAGCAATCACGTGACAGCCAAATGCAGCAGAGAGAGAGAGTGTGTGTGTGTGTGTGTGTGTGTGTGTGTTCAGCAGTGAGAAAAACAGATGGATAAAAATTCCACTCGATTCCCTTCTACACTCTGTCCATCATCCTGAAGACAGGAAACACACGTCCTTCTTATTTCCTCTGTGTCTGTGTTTACTCGGTTTGACTCGTGTGTGTGTGTGTGTGTGTGTGTGTGTGTGTGTTACCGGTGTCAACACTGCGTGAGCTGCGTTTGCTGGCCGTGCGGATGAAGTGTGGAGCGGGCCGGTCAATCAGAGAGCTGGCCTGACGGGTCTG
>NC_139601.1:16170371-16205371 GCF_946808225.1 Silurus aristotelis | reverse complement strand
TCATGTACATAAAGAAACTTCAAGCACGTTAATATATTGCCGCCATTTTGATTTTCTTTTATCTCGATCATCGGTTACCTCGA
This sequence comes from Silurus aristotelis, assembly GCF_946808225.1. Taxonomy (NCBI): domain Eukaryota; kingdom Metazoa; phylum Chordata; class Actinopteri; order Siluriformes; family Siluridae; genus Silurus; species Silurus aristotelis. Next base: position 16,205,288 of record NC_139601.1, on the reverse strand, counting down.
TGCTTTTTGGGGACCCCTAGGACATCGACATAACCACTGTACATATATATATGCCAGTCCCAGATTCCCACAAGGGACGGAAACATGTTGGCGTGGACATGGAAGAGACTTGTACTCGACCAACATGCTAGGTTTGCAGTAATGAGACCTTTATGTTAGATTTATGGAAAGAGTCTCCAGTATCAATTGGTATTTTTTAAGCAAAGAAGAACGAGCAAGGTTTCCGAGAGCGAGCTGTTTTCGAAAGAGCGAGGCGGCTACGAGTAAAAACGACAATAGGAATGACAGGCAGCTTTGTGTGTATGTGAGAGTGTGTGTGTTTGTGAGTGACTTCTGAGGAATGAGGCGACCAAATGTCGACTAAAACATCACACACACAGACGCGATTATCTCGCCTCTTAACCTTTGATCAGTGTGTAAAGGAACGTGAAACCGGAGGAGAGGGAGCGAGTCCGGACCCGCCCACAGACAAGACATTTCAGCTCTGTGTCGACGAGACGGATGCGACAGGGCGGGAGAACGAGACAGGAGGCGAGGAGAGGCGGAGACAGACGGCAGACGAGGGACAGATGTTGGCATCTGCACCGAGGACAACGAGGCAGTGTCGACAATTTCACAACACTCACAAAGCCACAACTCTTGAGGACCCTCGGGTCACCCTAATCAGATTTGTCAGATTCCTAATGTCCCTATAACTTGCCTCATCCCTACAAATGTGTCCCCATAACTCAATTCCTCCCAACTAATGTGTCCCTACAACTTATTCTGCCCTTCAAACGTGACCCTATAACTTACTTTGCCCCTACAAATGTGTTTCTATAACTTACTTGGCCTCTCTTAACATGTCCCTATAACTTACTTTGTCCCTTTAACGTGCTTCATCCCTACAAATGTCCCTGTATTTTACTTCATCCCTACAAATGTGTCCCTATAACTTGGTCCCTACAAACGTGTCCCAAAGCAGACGAGTGGCAGATGTTGACATTCACAACTTCCTCGAGTCACCAGAATCCAACTGGATTCCTAACACATTCGCATCGAAGCCAACATTCTCTAAAACGCTATTGTTTCCATAGCGACGGCTTTCACTGAGACGTTGTGGAAGGAGCCTCCGAGCTTAGGGTTAGGTCAACGCTAGCTGTAACTAGAAAAAAAAAGGCCACATGTTCTATTTAAACAAATAAGGAAGTGTACTCGAGAGGGCAAACTGCGGATGCGGTACCAGAGAGAGTCGAAAACCAGGCAAGGGCCATTAAGGATGGGAAAAAAACACACACAAGCTAATGGATTCCAGGAAGAGCGGTGCAATATTGATCAGGCCTGGCAGATTTAAGTGGGTTAGGAAAAACACAGGCTTTAAACTTAAACACACACACACACCATAAAACCCTTTGCATGCCATGCTCGTTTTTACTGAGTCCAAATAGAAAACAGCCGTGTGCTGAGGTAAAACCTGCTCACATGCTAGAACGTCCCATTGATAAAGTGGGTGGAGCTAAACATAGCATGTCCTGCAAAGATAAACGCTACGTGCCCCAAATACCAGCATAGAGAACCAATGCTACACAAAAACTAAGCGAGCAAACAAACTTAAGTAGACTAACTAGACAAGTTTGAAAAATCGCACACTCTTAATGCTTGGACTTGGAATGCCACAGATATTAGATTTCATGCCAAAAATGTTACCTAGATTGATAAATATGTCCAGATTGATGAGACCGACCACTGAGTCTGCTACAAACGTAAACACGCGCGCGCGCGCACACACACACACACACACACACACACACACACACACACACACACACACACACACACACACACACAGGTCGCATGAGGACTCCGAGGAATTAATGGAAACTGACTATTCACAAATCGTTACAACCCTGAACCAGTTATCAAGTGCAAATTTAACGAGTGTGTAGTATGTCTGAACACTGTTATCTTTCAGAAGCCATTTTTAATGGACTATCTCTCACACACACACACACACGCGCGCACTCACACACTCACACACTCACACACTCACACACTCACACACTCACACACTCACACACTCACACACTCACACACTCACAGCTGCAGCTTGGGGCGGAGGGTCCTGAATATGTCAGAGCTCAGAAATGAGCCTGAATAATACATGCAGCCATTCTGCAGGGACCGAAGCTGTTCAGGCGCATCTCGTTCAAACAAGTTTTTAGGGACAAATGCCGCCGGATTTAGAGGACGAGAAAGACAGAGAGAATCGGGGCGGGGTCGAAACAGACAAACTAAAGATGGTCTCATCGATAAACACCATCGCAAATTTCATCCAGAGGCTGAGACACACAAAGAGGATTGTTGGGGTTTTCCAGCTGCATCGAGTGCAGAGTGACATCACACACAGGACGGGATTGTGAGGACATCCAAAACAGTTAACCGCCAAAACATTCCTAAAACCTTTATGACGTGATGTCAATATAGAGAGTGTAAGAAAGAGAGAGTTTAAATGGTGTCTGGTGAAAAGAAGACTAATGGCGTACACTTAAATGCTAAATTGGGACCAATGGTGTCTGCTCAAAGAGGGACCAAAAAAAAATAATTGATATGACACCTACACAATTGGACCATTTACACCCACAAACAGGGATCACAGCTAATTTCTCACGCTTCCACACCTACTTCTACATCGCATCTGTCCCTGCAAATACACAGACTGCTTTAGCTCCTAAGCGACCACCTGCGTCCTTAAGAGACTAAAAAGTAACTGTCTCACCCACCAACATCAAACAATCCAACAGTGACTCAAGACACCAAAAATCTCAAGTTATGGGTCTTACAGGTTGTTATAAGTCTGAAAATGATTGCATTTCCATTTTGGGTGCGTGCGAGACACATCACAATGCTGGACAAAATCCCAGCATAAAACACAAGTGTGAAATAATACCTGGGTAACTATACACCAAACACAAAAAGGATAATTTAGATCCTCTTTTGTGCATGAGAACTTCACTATTTGCTTAAATGAGGTTTAATCAGTGACTAGCATGTGTGTGTTTGTGTGTATTTGCGTGTATGTGTGTGTGTATTCTGGGTGGACCGGCTGGAACAAAAGCTTTTAGTGAAGCATCAGCGATTTTCTGAAAAAGCAATGAGACAAAAAGAGTTTTGTTAAAACAGCAGTGAGGCCACAGTAGCAAACCGCACACTCAGCGCTAAAACACACACACACATACACAAACACACACACACACACACACAGTCCACCCTGACCAAGCAGACTGGACAATAGGGTCTGTCTGCGCATCACAGACCACAACAGACGAGTCTAGAGACAGGAATGTGGGCGTGGTCTTGATTTCATAGAGGTAAAACAAACTGCTAACCAGTTTTACACAAAGATATCTGGCTGCTTCTACCAGACAAAGACATGCCCACCTGTTCCCACTCAAAGTCAGCCCCGCCTGTCCCAGATAAAGCTGCATTCATGTATCCCACCCAAACTCAAAAGCATCTTTCACGTGTGAAGCCACCTAACCACACAAAGCTAGGTCCATAATTCCCAGAAGTCCTAGCCTTCAATGCAATATATTTGCTTTATTTTAAGTAACCCAAGTCTCCCCTGAAGATACATTCATCTGTTCCACCTGAAACCACCTAACCATCAGTCTACCCTGAAAATTCACAAATTCTTTCCACCTGAAGCCACCTAATCATCAATCCTCCCTGAAGACACAATAGTCCTCTCTTACCTGAAGCCACCATACCATCAGTCTCCCCTAAAGACACACCAACCTGCCCCACTTGAGGCCCCCTTAACCATCAGCCTTCCCTAAAGGCACACCAACCTGCCCCACTTGAGGCCCCCTTAACCATCAGCCTTCCCTAAAGGCACACCAACCTGCCCCACTTGAGGCCTGGTTAACCATCAGTCTTCCCTAAAGGCACACCAACCTGCCCAACTTGAGGCCCCCTTAGCCATCAGTCTCCCCTAAAGACAAACCAACCTGCCCCACTTGAGGCCTTCTTAACCATCAGTCTCCCCTAAAGGCACACCAACCTGCCCGACTTGAGGCCCCCTTAGCCATCAGTCTCCCCTAAAGACACACCAACCTGCCCCACTTAAGGCCTTCTTAACCATCAGTCTCCCCTAAAGACACACCAACCTGCCCCACTTGAGGACCCCTAACCAACCGCCTCCTGAAGATACCCTCACAGGTCCCACCTGAAACCACTATATGATCAGTCTCCCCTGAAAACATGCCAACCTGCCTCACTTAAAGCCCCCAACCAGCTTATAACAGGGATAGTTATAAAATAGTCTGGATTTATACTGACCGTCTGGATTTTTCGACTGATGTTTTCAACTTTATTATTGAAATAGTTTATGAAATCGTTATCTACTGATGTTAATGCAGTGTTTTTATTCTATTCATCTTACCTCAGCTCACACCCAGACTTTATATTCCGAGGCATGTTCATAATACACAAAGCCATGCCCATTTTTCTCAACTGTAATCACGTCGATCTTTCCTTGTTGTTTCAATCCCACCTGAGGCCACGCCCATCTAACCCACCTGAAGCCATGCCCATCAATCCAGTCTAAAGACACACCCATCAACCCTTTATAATACCTTGTCTATTTGTCCCAATCAAAGAGGCGCCCCCAGTCTGACCTGATGACGTCCTCAACCAAAGGAGATTGTCCCGTTTAATGGCAGGGGTGTAGCACACACGCACACACACGCGCAAACACACACACACGCAGAATCCCTAACTCAGCACCTTAACTAATCCCATCATAGCATTACTACTCCTGAACCTGCCACCGCAAACACACACTCGTGCACACACACACACACGGCCCAGTGACCAATGCCCTGCTCTCGGTCTTGGATATAATCATTACTCTGACACATCCAAGATGAACCACGTGATATCGTTGACTAGCATAAACACTCCACAGAGTTGTTTAGACAAGACTTAAGCCAAGAATCTGCCTCACACACACACATACACGGAGAACCATCAAGCCATGTATAACTTCCTCTGGAGTAAATTCGGTCATAAAGCAAGTCTCCCCCAAGTTGCCTGACATGGAGTCAAAGGGAGAATAGTTTCTATGGCAGCGGGTTTAAAAGCTAACATGTTCCTGAGCTCTGTGTGTGTGTGTGTGTGTGTGTGTGTGTGTGTGTTTATTGTGTTTACACTGAGCAGGACGCGTGAACGTGTGCACACGCCATCTGTTGTTTAACACACGGACGGTTGCTCACCATCACGTTTTATTCATGGAAGTGGCCTTCAACCCCAGTCAGTTAGGATTAATGGTAAAGTTCTGCAGATGCTTAAGAACATTTTCATGTATCAAAGAAGTTTTTCAGGAACTCTGGAACTTTTTTGTTCTGAAAATTTAGCACAACCAAGCTCAGAAGAACCGTTTAAAAACTTTAAATCATGAGTTCTCCGATTATTTCAGGGTGGTCGAGGAGCCTTTCAGAACGCTGATCTTTTCTGGAAACCACAAGTTTTAATTCAGCAGTTCTATAATTATTTTGGGGAAGTTAGGAACCATTTGAAGTCTTTTCTGGAAACCAGAAACTGTAATTCAGGAGTTTTCTAGTTATTTCAGGGTTGCTTCAAAGCCTTTAAGGAACCTAGAACTTTGATAGTAACCAGAAATGCCGATTCAGAAGTTTTGTAAGTTTTGGTGGTCAGGAACTTTTTAAAGTGTCTAGATAATTTTCCCAGAAAAAAGTAACTTTTATTTTAAAGTTCTGGAATTGTTCTGGGGTGGTCAGGAACCATTTAAAGAACCCAAGTCTTCTTTTCTGCAATCCAGAAACTATCATTCATCTTGCCTGGTTCTAGTATTAATTTGAAGAGGTCAGGAACTATTCGAAGAACATAGATCTTATTTAGAAACTTTGAGTCAGACGTTCTGGTATTATTTTAGGTTGAAGTGTCAGGAACCCTGGTAATCTTTCTGGAAACACAAAACTTTGATTCCTGAGTTTTTTTAGGTGGCCAGAAACCTTCAACAACTAATTTTGAGAACAGAAACTGTTTGTAAAAAAAAAAAAAAACTTTTCTGGACTCATTTTTTATTCAGAACCACTTTTAAGAAAACCAGGAACCTAAATTATTTTCAGGATCCCGGGAGCTCATTCGGGAATCGCTATTTTCTGCCCCCAAAAAATTATCATCTAAAGCCCATGGAGTTATTGACTTTGTACTACAAGTGTTTGGTCACGTGACCTGTTAAGGATCGAGCCTGGCCACGCCCCCTAACAAGCAGCTGCCTGTAATAAAGGAGGTTATGCAAAGTGTGAATGAGGAAGCGGAGGGGGAAAAAAATTATTCAGCAGGATTAAACTTCCTCATTACACACACAACTATAAACACTCCTTTGCAAACTCAAAACTTTAAAAAGTAAGAACATGAACTCAATTTCCATTAAAGTTCCCATAAAAGTGTCCAAAACAGTTCCTGCATTCTTAGCTACGATCTCATTCGGTCTGTAGTCTGCTTCGCTAACCAGCTCTAAGCTTGCATGGTTGACAGTCTTCTGCAATATTTGAGCAGAAGCGCTAGCGTTAGCTGCCTAATTCATTCTTCAGGAGTTTTTAGCATGGAGGTAGCAGATGCTAGAGATGAAGACAAGTTTCTTTAGAAGCTCCTTTCAGGGAGCCTTCCACGTTCCTGCAGCTAGACAGGAACCTTCTCAGGAACGAAGATTTCTCTCAGAAAGATCTCATGAATCATGAGATGGTACCTCAGGAAGTTTTCAGGGCTCAGGAACCCTTTTTTGGGAACCTTTAGGAACCCAGGAAGCTGTTCTAGAAATATGTAATTCAGGAAGCTTTTATTGTTAGTTCAGGAAATTGTCCTAGCACTCAGGAACCTGATCAAGACACCAGGAACTGTTTAACCATTTTTGCAAGCACACAAGGAACAGTGTGTCAGGAACTTTTGCAAGTGATTAGGAACCTTTTTTTCAAGAAACACAAACTTTATTTTCAGGAATCGTTTGCCGTTTGGGCAAAGAGGCAAGCGACAGGAACCTTTTCTGGAAATTCTCAGGAGCTTTTTTTGGGGCGAGATGGAAAGTCTCACACACACACACACACACACACACACACACACACACACACACACACACACACACACACACACACACACACACACCTACCTCCACTTCACACTGGAACTGGCTCCCATCCAGCAGGGTCACATGACACACCACCATCTTCATCTTCTTTCCAGGTTTGGCAGGAGACGTGGCGCCGTTCTCCTCCTGATCTCCTCCTTTTCTCTCAGACTCCCCCTCTCTCTCCTCCTTCACTGGCTACACACACACACACACACACACACACACACACACACACACACACACACACACACACACACACACACACACACACACACACACACACACACACAATCAAAACGCATAAAGAAAAATAGGAAGATCTTCTCAGTTCCTGCAGTGAGGTTCAAGGTCTCAACCTCCCACCTGAGCCTCCGAGCCGGACACCTCGTTCTGCTCAGGTGACCCGTCGTCTCCCTTTGGTTCCGCCTCTTCCTGGGTCTGAGTGGGCGTGTCTTTAGACTCCACTTGGCTGAGGGACTTTTGCCGTTTGCGCCATGGAGGCAGGAATCGAGAGACGCCCTTGTCCTTCTTCTGCTCGCTGGATTGGAAGGGGCTTGTGGGTGTGTCAGGCTCCGCCTTCACTTTCTGCAAGTTGAAGGACAGAGACGACCAGACGAATTAACAATGTTAACACAAACTGGTGACCAGTGTTGTGCTCGTTACTAAAAAATAGTAACTAGTTAGTTACTCGTTACTTCATTCAAAAAGTAACTGTTACTTTGTTGATAATTTACACCAAAAAGTAATGCGTGACTGTTAAAAGTAACTTTTTAGTTACTTTTTTAAAGAACCTTCTTTAATGTTCCCATTAATGCCCTTTTATGCGTTATGGTTTATACAAACACAAAACTGACTTAAACAAACACAAAGTCATTTTTAAACACTATTAAATTAAAGTCAGACCTGCACATACTGAATATATCACAAGGATTTCTGAAATAAATAACAAAACAAGCTGAATAATATATTCACAATCAAAAACTAAAGTGGCTTCTGCTGTTGTGTTGAGCTCTGAAACATGTTCCTTTCACAGCTGAAGTATGAAAACTATCAACAATGTAGAACACCGGGTTAGCGCATAGCTTCTAGCTTCTAGCATGGAGGTCCTGGAGCAGCTTCAACAGATTGGAGTTGCTGTTTATCGCAGTAGATACGAGCTTCAAACCAGAAAGACACAGCTTACATTTGACTTAAAAGTTTTTGTATTTATACTCAACTAAAGTGAAATAATGAGCATATTTCCACTTTGAGAAACTCGTCTTGCTCTCGCCTCGACTCGCCATTACTGCCGCACAGACCTGAATAAACGGAGACACGCCCACAGCGCGTCTTCTTCCTGTTTACAGTGGTTCATCCACCAATCCTACAGTGGGTCTTCTTCGTGTTACAGTGGTTTATCCACCAATCCTACAATGCAAAGCTGCTGTAAGCAGGTTAGGCTGTAGTCTACACTTCAGCCGAAATTAATTAATTTATAAAAGTAACATGTAACGCACCATACGGTAACGGTAACGAAGTTACTTTATTTTTTAAAGTTTCCGGTAATGCATTACTGCCCAACACTGCTGGCGACCGTGTGACTGATTTCATCCAAAGATACGTCGTACCTCTGGAGTCTCCGGGTTCTCGAGGTTCTCAGGGCTCTGAGGACTCGCATTCTCCGCGTTCTCGCTGGGGTTTTCGACCTGCTGCTCCTCACACTCCTCCTGCTTCTCCGGCTCCTTCTTCACCTCCGCCTCTGGCCCCGCCTCCGTCGTCATCGCAACCAATCAGACTGAAGGACACAGAGAAGGAGATGTTATGATCAGCCCACACTTTTACATCCTTCTCTGGCGATCTCAATCAGTGTGATGATGATGAGGTCATTAACCACACTCTCTTTCTCTCACACACACACACACACACACACACACACACACACACACACAATCAGAACACAACAGTCAAACCCACATCAGAGACTTGTATTCAGTGTGTAGCGGACACACCTATAATGCGCGCGCACACACACACACACACGCACACACACACAGTGTATCTGTATTCTTGGACACTTTGTGTGATGAATTAAAATAATGTTCTGTTGTTGCTGTACTAACACAGCTGTGTGTGTGTGTGTGTGTCACCAGCACTGATTTTCCTCCAGTGTTACAAAGAAATCAAATATTAGCGCATCGGATTGGGAAAGTCACAAAGACATCGGTGCGATTGTCTGTGCACCGATACGAGACAAAACAAAACTTGAGGGGGAGACGGACAAGCAGACAGAAAGACAGACGTGAGACAGAAATAAAGACAGAAGTACAAAGAAAGAGACAAAAACTGAAAACAGAGAGAGACAATGTGTGTGAAACAGTGAAGAGAGTAACAGAAGAACCTGCAGACACGAAGCCAGAGAGATGGGCACTGTGTGAAAGACAAACAGAGACACAGCATGAGAAAAAGGGAGGCAGACAGAGACGGATGAGAAAAGACTAAAAGAAAGAGAGAGAGAAAGAGAGAGAGCGAGAGACAGACAGACTGAGAAACAGAGAGACAGAGACAGACAGACAGAGAGACAGAGATAGATAGACAGACAGACAGACAGACAGACAGAGACAGACTGAGAGACAGACAGACTGAGAGACAGACAGACAGAGACAGACAGACTGAGAGACAGACAGACAGAGACAGGCAGACAGCTGTAAGCAAGTGAATGAATAGTGTAAAGGTGGGATGGTGACCTCTGTGTGTAAATTCCTAGTTAACAGTGTTTGTGTGTGTGTGTGTGTGTGTGTGTGTGTGTGTATTTCTAATGTTGAACATAAAACAGGTGTGTGTGTGTGTGTGTGTGTGTGTGTGTGTGCGCGTGCGCGCGCGTGTGTGTGTGTGTGTGTGGAGTAAAGCGGAAGCTATGATCAACAACCTGTGTTCATCTGTTCTCTCTATAAATAATTACAGGCTGCTGGTACACGTGTGTGTGTGTGTGTGTGTGTGTGTGTGTGTGTGTGTGTGTGTGTGTGTTTATAGCATGTCGATACACGTCACTGACAGAAGACCAAAACACGGCTGTTGCACACAATCACCAACATTTTCGTTCGAATTAAAGTGCTGATATACAACTTGCGGTCTGCAGAAACACACTGTGTGATTATTCGGGAACAAGCGGCGACTCGCACACGAATGACGCATAGATTAGATTTGATTAGATTACACTGTTACTGCATTACTCTGAGATCTGATTAAGATTCCTGTAGCAGCTGTTCCTCAAACACCAGAGGAACAACGGAAAGAATCGGTGACAGAGAGCAAGTTCAGGAACAAAGCTGGCTCTGTGTCTGGGTGAACGATGAGTTACTCAGTGGGGTCAAAGGTCAGAAAAGAGACATGCTGTTTTCATCTCGAGTGCAGAACTCATCATAGAACACCGTGAACTCACAAGGAGTTCCTGGGCTGATCTGATTGGGACTCTACACTGGAAATTCAAGTACCTATGTAGAGTGGGGGAGAACTGGTGGGGTTACCTCACTTGGAGGAGATCCGAGTTTTTCCATTGGAGGGAAGCAGGCTTTTCTACTGGGTGGGTAGGGGTTCCACCACTGGTGAGTCAAGATTTCTCCAATCGAGGGGAACAGGCTTTTCTACCACTGGGGAGTCAGGGTTCTTCCCCTTGAAGGGGTACAGGCTCTTCCACTTGGTGGGCTCAAGGTTTGTCAGGGCTCCTTCGCTGGGGGGACCAGGTTTTTGCACTAAGACAGTCAGGCTCTCCACTGAGTGGTCAGACTCTTTCACTAATGAGGGAGGGTCAGGCTCTCCACTGAGAGGTCAGGGTTTCTCCCACTGGGGGCGTAGCTTCTTGTTTAAGCTTTTTATGTGTGTATATATATATAAAATCATTGACTTGATAACTTACCAATTTATTTATGTATGTTCTTATTTCCTTGCACACTACCGACTTATCTGTGTACAAACCTAATTATAATGTGTATTAAGTTGAACACGAGTGTACACTTACAGTATATTATTTTGTTTGCGCCTACACCCTCTCTCTCTCATTTTTCTCGCTCTTTCCCTCTTTTTATCTCTCCAGCCCATTCGGTTTTTTTTCTCTCTTTTTGCGTTCCCTCTTCTGGTTTCCAGGACAACGCTGTTCCTACGGAGACACCTGCAGTTTGATCATCATCACCCAATGAGGTAACAAACGGGTCTGAACAAACACTGTTGCTGTTCAGCAGAGGGGAACTAAACGCCTCTTTGGATGGTGCAGAGGATGAAATGGTGACACGACAGCGGCACGCTCCACTCATACTTTATTCAACACACGCATCGTAGACACGTGTGGGAGGGGGGGGAATCAGAGCAAGGTCAGCTGAGTGCAAAAGTCCACTTCTCTCTAAAACTACACTCTTCTGCACTCTGATTGGTCAGAAGGTGTTTATTCATTTTCTGTAGTAGCAGTGCAGATGCACATCACAGATTTATATAATGTGCACCAGAACCACAGCACTGATGTGTGTGTACAATGAGGTCCATCTGTTTATGTGGATTCCATCTTCCATAGCTACAACCGGATACGCATATATACTGTAACTATATCTGCAGCTGTAACCGTATTTGCTGCTATATCTGTATGTATATCTATAACCGTATCTGCGGCTATACCCGTATGTGTACAGATGCACAGATGTTGTTTGTGTGGATTCCATCTGAAGGCTGGACGACCAAATGAAGTCCAAGTATGACATCACCACCATCACCCAGAAACCGGCCCTCCACCCCTCATCTGGACCTTACACACATACAAAAGTCCCAAAACCACGAACACACTGTCGTCATTCGAACTACATAATCCAATTGAAAACAAAAAAATAAATAAATATAAAAAAAATTTTTTTTTTTGGTGGTTTTTTTTTGCACTCGGACTGATTGGACGTCGTCGTGGCATGTCGTGTGGACGGAAGGTGACCTCGTGGTAGTTGTTTAAAACTCCAAACAGTAGCTGCTAACCAGGTTTTAGACGTACTGCACGTTTCTAATCCACGATTTTGCACACTGACTCGGGCCCAGATGGCAGCGTGGGGCTTAGAAGCATGGCATTACAGGATTACACACACTCATGACACACACATGTGCACATTAACATACAGTTAGTACACTCAGCTAATGGCACACTGACATCTGATTGGATTATAATTGTAGCCATTTCTATACGTTTTCCACATGAAAGACATTTGCAGCACCTCCAGGAGGAAACTGTACAACATTTTTTATCTTTATATCAAAGTGATATTTCCAGCAAATGTTAAAGACAGAAAAGTTTTGCTCGGACATCAACTGGACATGTAGATTAAATGCTGTCGTTTAAGCTTCAGTTTATATTGCCTATAAGTCAGGTTTTGTTCGCTACATCTGTTTTTATTGTCTACACCTTAGCTTCCGTTCGCTAAGTCATTTTATATTGCCTATAAGTCAGCTTTCGTTCGCTAGGTCATTTTATATTGCCTATAAGTCAGCTTTCGTTCGCTAGGTCATTTTATATTGCCTAAAAGTCAGCTTTCGTTTGCTAGGTCATTTTATATTGCCTAAAAGTCAGCTTTCGTTCGCTAGGTCATTTTATATTACCTATAAGTCAGCTTTCGTTCGCTAGGTCATTTTATATTACCTATAAGTCAGCTTTCGTTCGCTAGGTCATTTTATATTGCCTATAAGTCAGCTTTCGTTCTCTAGGTCTGTTTATATTGCTTATAAGTCAGCTTTCGTTCACTAGGTCTGTTTATATTGTCTACACCTTAGCTTTCGTTCACTAGGTCATTTTATATTGCCTATAAGTCAGCTTTCGTTCGCTAGTTTATTTTATATTGCTTATAAGTCAGCTTTCGTTCACTAGGTTCAAGAGTCAGTGTTTTTTGCCAAAAGGTTTGTTTTGAATTGCCAAGTGACCTTTTGATCGTTAGCTCAGGTGGGTACTCTGCTCTGACTTGCTAGATCGACTTTCAACACCTTATGTGGCTTTCGAACATATGGTCAGCTTCTAATCACTACCTAAACATGCATTTTTTCCCTTTACTGACATCCCTGTTATAATAAGAGTGTGTAGCATAGCAGTGGAGTGTGTATCGTTGGACCACTCTGCTGCCCTCCTCTTCTGTTACGTCTCGGTGGACAAAATGCCCCATTAGGAGAATAAGAGACGCTCGGAAGACCCTGTCGAGCCCCGTTCAATCCTCTTACTCCGCTAGCATCAGTGCAGGGAAAGCCAGCTTTATTGCTACACAAGTGCGCTCAGCATAGCAACCGGTCCCCGGGGTCCCGCATAGTCGGGGGGTTAACTGTACCACACAATCTACACATCAAGCCTCAATCCTGTTTTCTGTTCTAACTTCAGAAGCTAATTTCACAAAAGAAAATTTTTTGTGATATGGAGAAGTGACTATTGGTTTTTTTTCAGTGTATAAGAGCGCTTTGTCCCTCAAGAGCTTTTTCACAACGAACACGATTATCTAGTTTGTGGTTGCGTTGCCTAGAAAATGATATGTATTACACAAGACGGAGCCATACTTGCTTCAAGGAAGTCCAAAAAACAACAAACCGGCACCAGGTCCACGGATGGAGAAAGGGAAAAAGCTGCCAACCCGAACGCTGTATCTGAACAAACGCACAAAAGGATCCCACATTTATAATTCGATCGAAACAGTTTCACTCTGAAGATACAGGAAGGCCATTCAAAATGTAACATTTCAAAACATTTTGTTTGAATCCGCAAAGGAAAGAACTGCTAACTTGTTGAAAATTGTGGGCTGTGGGGCAAAGTGTAATGTGATTTGACCGAGGGTTTGGGAATAGGGAGAGATATCTGGTGTGCAAATCCAGAGGATTGTGAAAGACAGGGGGTATTTGTAGCCAGACACAGAGTGGTGGGAGAACTGTAAGATCATGGACCATGGCTATCTTTAAGAGGTCATGCTTGAAGGGAACGAATGCCAAAAGCCCTTATCCTTGGTGGTTTAGCCTGAAGCAAACTGGTTCAAACCTTTTAAAATGATATGCAAATAGAAAACAAAACAATACACCTCGTCTTGACACTTGCACACTCAGCGTTAACTGTTTTTCTCGCAGACTCCACAGTGATATCGCCTGAAGTGGCCAATCAACTTTGACTTTTAGGGGATGGAAGTTGGGGGTGCAGGAAGTTCAACATGCTGTCCGCCCTGATATTTCCACCAGACTGACTGGCTTCCTCTTGCACTAACTTTTTTTTTTTTCAATCTACTCACTATCTTGCTTTCTGGCATCATTTCCTTTCCCTCCATCTTCTCCTCACTGAGCCGCTGATTGTTAGAACATCCAGGCAACACTGGCATGACAATGTGGTACAGCAATGCTACCATTCCTTCCGAGAACTCGATCCAACCAGTCTAAATGATAAAGTGACCCCATTTACCTCCACTGGGAATCATTTAAAAAGCGAGACGTGGCTCTTGTCAGAACAAACCCCATGTCCAGGCTGCATCGTCCCTTTGCATCGTCCCTAAGGCTTCTTCTTGCACCTGACACAATTTCACCACTAAGCAGACCAAAGCCTTTATTACCACGAAGAGCAAGCCAGCCCTCGAGCGAGGGGTACCCTGGTCCCCCAGTAGTAGCAAGTTTTGGCCAAGATGTTTAAGGGGTTTCCGTAGGGATTTGTTACAAAAACAACATTAAATTTTCTGGTGCCACAGAATACACGAAATAACTGCAGTCACCCCACAGAGAGCTCCTAAAAGTTATGCGAAGTATTCGTTGCTTCAGGAGTTATTTTTGTCCCAGTTTGCTTTGGGGGGTACATGTTTCTGGAGGGGGGGTGTAATGGTTATTTATACTTGGCTTGGGAAGTGATTTTGTGTCATTATGAACCCAGACTACTTTTAAAGGCTTCACATCCAAGAAAAATAAACCTTCTGCGTGGTATTTTTGCTGTTTTGTATTTTGTTGTGGAGGTCAGAGCCAGGAGGGTCAGGGGGAAAGGGGGAGATGTGCCCACATGGCTTTGGATGAGGCAGAAGAAAAAAAAATGTACATCATAAAACAAAATAAACAATGACCTACAGAAACATCAAGAGGCATCCAGAGACGACTTGGAGACAAGGATTCGGTATGTGTCTGTGCTAACGACCTCTTCATAGCAGATCAGAGAGACATCAGAAAACATCTGTGGAGGTTACGGGGCATGACTGCAGGCAAGAGGTGGAAAAAAGTCCTCTTTTCACACAGTTGCCTTTTCCTGAGACACGAGCGACACTGGAATGTGAACTATTCCCTTGTCCGTGTGAGAGAGTCTTGTGTTTCCAGTTTAGGCTTTTCATCGAGGAGAGCATCCTGCCTGGACCTGGAGGCTTCCAGAATTCCCCTCCACGCTTTCAATTCGGATTTTACATTTTATCTTTTTTTCTTTGCTAAACCCCTCGCTTGTCTCGGCAAATTAAACAAGAGCAAAAGCAACAACATTGCGTTACAGTCCTCAAAGACCTTTTCATGATGTGATACACGGATTTACTCAAACACATACTTGTACAGAATCAATACTAGAAATTGCTCGAACTCGTCTCAGATCCCCGGCCGCCAAATTGGACTCCAGCAGTTAAGATGATTTTACGCTCAGGAAAGAAGCCAAAACCCAGAGCTATTCCTTTCATACTTCATCTCTCTGTCTTCATCATCATCATCATCATCACCACCCTCTGACCCTAAATCTCACTTGCACACAATCTGCACTTCAAATTCACCACCCAGAAACATCAACCACAGACCTGTGAGGAACATCACAACTGCTGCCTCTACAGGAGAAAGAGAAAGTGTGTGTGTGTTACACTAATCATCTGTAGACACACATATTAATCTGATCTAATCTAATCCCTGACATCAGAGTTACACTAATCACCAGTACACTCACATTAATCTAATCTAACCCCTGACATCAGAGTTACACTAATCACATGTACACACACTCATTAATCTAATCTCAGACATTAGAGTTACACTAATCACATGTACACACACTCATTAATCTAATCTCAGACATTAGAGTTACACTAATCACCAGTACACACACTCATTAATCTAATCTAATCCCTGAACCAGAGTTACACTAATCACATGTACACATACTCATTAGTTTAATCTAATCTCAGACATCAGAGTTACTCTAATCACCTGTACACGCACTCAATCTAATCTAATCTAATCTAATTTAATCTAATCTCAGACATTAGAGTTACACTAATCACCAGTACACACACTCATTAATCTAATCTAATCCCTGAACCAGAGTTACACTAATCACATGTACACATACTCATTAGTTTAATCTAATCTCAGACATCAGAGTTACTCTAATCACCTGTACACGCACTCAATCTAATCTAATCTAATCTAATCTCAGACATTAGAGTTACACTATTCACCTGTACACACTCATTAATCTAATTTAATCTAATCCCTGACATCAGATTTACACTAATCACCAGTACACACACACAAATTAATCTAATCTAATCCCTGACATCACAATAATATTAATAACAATAACAATAATCTATAATAGTATGAATTAGTAACAGTAATTAATAATATTAAATGTAATGTATAGGTTTCAGGAGTATAGGTATAGGTAACTTATAGTTATTATAAGTAATACACAATAGTGAATAATGCATAAGTAATTAATAAATAATTCATAATGATCTTAATAGCCATGTTAAAGTGCTCGCTTCAGGTCCCGTCCCAATCAGCGTCTAATCCCACTACACAGGGTGCGACTCGTTGTTACATTGTTCACTAAGTAGTGCACTTCAGTAGCTCTGAGGCGGCGGTTCAGGACGCGGCCCATCGTTCTGTTTTCCCAAAGGACGTTCACGTTCACGGCATCAATCTGAGGAGCAGCGCGGAGCTCCGACACGGACCTTCAAACCTTTAACCCCCCTAACAAACCCGGATTCACCCGAAAATCAGATTTTACAATCCAAAACAAACAAGAAAATGTGTGGTTTTCTGCATCAGTGGACAATCTGCATGTCAAACCCCTGCATGTGTGTGCGCGAGAAGGCTGATGCTTTCTGGGATCTGTTCACCTCGACCTACGTACCTCGTTCTTCCAGGAGGAAACGAACCAACCAGGGAGAAGAATCCGCTCCAAAATCTACAAAATTCACTAAAAAAAAAACCCCACAAACTTCCACACGGAAAAATCAGAGTAAAGAAGAAAAAACCCAACAACTGGAACAACTCTGTCTCCCTCCTTCTCTCCAGCTCCAGAAAGCTCCTCCCACCTTCCTCATGATTGGCTAAGCCGTTATCCAAAGATTTTAAAAGCAAAACGCTGATTGGCTATCCTTTCCTGTCAATCAAATTAATCAGTACATTCCTATTGGTTTCCTCCAAAAATGACTCACTAAAACCGGAAGTGTGATTTTATAAGCAAACAGCGCCCACTGTTGGATGTTAGAGGAACAGCGTTCATTTTAATGGTGGGAAAAAATGAACTAATACATTTTTTTTTCTTGGCAAATATATTGTAATAGCGCCCTGAATTCCATACAATAAGTAAAAAAAAATATTAAAAATAACGTTCTGGATTCCCCATAAAAATGATGTAAATGTATTAGTTATAGATTATAACCACCTCCAAGCCTATAAGTGATGCCATATTTCCACGTTTTCACTCAAAAATGGACAAACTGACTTCTGGAAGCATTCTATCCAGAAGAAAAGCTCATCCAGTAGTTCTGTGGAACATTAATCTTCATCTCTGAGGTACAGTCGAAACACGCCGAGCTTAAACGTGATCAAACCAGTCGCTCCTGCGAGGAAATGGATTAATGCCTTATCTGAGACCGGGACACACCCAATGTTCTGTCGAATGGATAGATGGATTTAGACACACCTTCTGTAAAGAAATAAAGAGGTTAAGGGATGCGGAGACTGGAAAGACAACAAATAAATACATTAGGAGAGAGCAAAAAATGAAGAAAAATGCATATTTCCGTTCCGAAGTAAGAAGTAGAACGCAGCAAAACGTTTCTCCATACTCACCTTGAAAAAATGTCCAGCACGGTCCAGTCAAGACGTCCACAGAACATCCACGAGTCAAAAAAGAGAGAAAACACACAAATAAGTGAGATAAAGTATAAAAAAAAACAACACATTTTCTATTTTGATTTTAAACTTTTTGTCTCACTTTTCTTTCTATTTTTGATGGTTTTTTGCCATTTGCTTTCCTCATTTACCTCATTTCATGTCATTTGTACTGAGCTTTGCTCTACTCAGTACCTCATACCTACACTTCTTATACAACATATTCTGTGCGTTAGGGGTCATTCAATTTATCAGTTGTGCTGAATTATCAATAGTTGATTGCTGGAACTGTCTGCTATCCAGAAAAATCCATACGGATAGTTTTTCCGGGTGTCCGCTGTCACTACGAGAGCGGCCTCTAGAGGCGAATCACTGAAGCCATGTGCAATATGTGAGACCGTGCGCTGCACAGAGAGCGCTACATTATATTTATTATTTACAATTTATTAATGATATTTATTAATTTGTGGGGTGTGAACATACAGGAAGTTTGGGTTCGTCAGGTAAATCTTGGGGAAGTTGAAGCTCAGTGGTTAAAGCTCTGATCGGAAGGTAGGGGATTTAAAATACGGGGTATCGCCAAACTGCCACGCTGTCACTCCCTTAGCCCTCCAGAGGGCACTGTATCATGGCTGGTCCTAGCTTTCTAACATCGGTGGGATGTGCAAAGAATTCTTCTGCTGGAGATGATGTATGTGGAGGTGCAGTTGTGACTCTAGTGAACGGTAAAGTGTGGAATTGTGTTCATTGGGTTTCTTGCTTCAGTAATAACATTTATTGTGACTATATGAGATCCTGTGTGATGTAGCGCTCTGTTCTACTGCACTTCTCTAGAATACTGATGCTTTCTAGAGACTTGGCGTCACAATGATGGGATTAGGACATGGATCGATTCAGGTAGAACATCACTGAAGGCCTAGAGGTCAAATGGAGTATCAAGACAGAAATAATTAGCCAATAATAAGTGTCGTGTACATCAGGAAATTAACTCGGTAAACAAGGCGCCAGTCTAAAGTTCCCTTCAATCTTATCAGGATTGACACTGAAGTCATTATTTAAATATTTGAACAAAACACAGAAACACAACCTTTTACTTTGTGAGTGTGTGTGTACATGTGTGTAATCAATGCACGCTAATCTACAGCTGCTTTATACCTGAGCTTTCATCCGGACCGTAATGTGTAACACAACCCCAACCTCATTCACACACACACACACACACACACACACCTACCTGAAAAAGCTTCTTCCAGACTTCAGGTGTATCGCTGAGGAGAAACGTCTCTTTGTACACCTGTTCTCCACTTTACCTGTTCACCCCGGCCTTCCTCCTTCTCCTCCTCATCCTGCAACCCAATCTTCAGGTGTTGTGTTACAGCACACAAAGGCAGGCGTGAAGGAAACACCGGCGTGAGAGTGAGAGTAAACAAAACCAATACACCTTTTACAAACCGCAGCCTGAGTACAAACAATCCACTTCATTCCCAACAGCATTTACACACCTCATATACACACACACACACACACAAACACACATACACACACCTTATATACACACACCACAAACACACACCACATACACACACCACACACACACCTCACATACACACCACATACACGCACCTCACACACACACACACACCACTTGCACACACCTCACATACACAAACACACACCACATACACACACACCTCACATACGCACACCACACATACACACACACACCTCACATACACACACACACTACATACAGACACCTTACATACACACACACCACATACAGACACCTTACATACACACACCTCACATACACAAACACACACCACATACACACACCACACATACACACATACCTCACATACACATACCACATATACACATACCACATAAACACACCACACATACACACACACACCTAACATACACACACCACATATACACACACCCTTTATATACACACACACACACACACACCTACATACCTCACCTCACCTACCTCAAATACACCTCATCTACACACATCTTACCTACATACACACACCTTACATACACAGTCTAGAAACACACACACCTCACCTACACACATCTTACATACACACACACAAATACTCAAACACCTCACATACACACAACCTACATACACACACCACACATACACACACCACAAATACACAAACACCTCACATACACACACCTCACATACACACATATTGCACACGCACCTCACCTACACACACCTTACACACTTGAGCAGCATCAAAACGTATAAAATACATCAATGAGCAAAAGGCACAATTTGTACATTATTTATTTATTTGTTTGTTTACATACACACGCACACATCCTCAATTGAGAGTTTCCGGTTTTTCTTTTTTCGGAATCGCGAAACACCGCGTGACCCTCCTGGCGTTCCGTATTTGTTTACAGCCACGCGCGCCGTGTATTTATAGCCAGCTGAAGAGCAGAGAGAAGTTTTCAGATATTTCTATAATTTGCTAAATTTATAAATAAAATAAACTAGACTCGAATAATCGATCATTTATAAGGTAAAATCATGAGCTATGGACTAATAAAACCCTAAAATATCGAAATCTTAAAAAACAAAAACAAATGTACTGTAGTTGTAAAGGAACACATTAACTACAGATGATCATGAAGATTAGTTTAACTTTACATTGACTTATAAACGTATAAGTAACATAATGTGTGTAACTACAGTCAGTATATATAGAGGCGAATAAGGGTTGAGTGAGAAACCTGGGCAGTTTGAGATGTTCAGGCTGAAATTATTACCTATTAAATCTGTAAATCATCTATTGCTCCGGTTTGGTGTAAAAGTACCCAGTACAGGGGTTCAGGTGGGGAAAGAAGTCTTTTACCCTGTTCCTGATTTAATCTGGACACCTGAGAGACAAGCAGTCACACTAACAGCCCTCTCAGGTAAAGTAGTTTATAATGTTTTTAGAATGAAAAGTCATTGCTTTAAACTGTCATAAAACTCACGAGACACGACTGAGACGAACCTAAAAATGTATCTATACCTCAGTCTCAAAAGACTTTGAAAGGTTAGTTGACACTGAAATGTGAAAAAAGTTACATCAGATAATATAGAATGACCTTAAATTATATAGATTTACCTCAGAAATGGTCTGTCAGAAAGTGAAATATGAAAGATTTACCTCAGATGATAGACCTCTGATGTAAATCTATATTATCTGAGGTAAATCTTTCATATTTCAATTTTAACAGACCTTTTCTGAGGTAAACCTATGCCACAAGTTGAAATCTAAAAGATTTACCTCAGATAAAATAGATTTACATCAGCGAATTTGTGTTAGAAATTAAAATAAGAAAAAAATTACTTCAGATGATCTAGCCTCATTTACCTCCGAAAATGTTCACCAGAAACTGAAATATGATTTACTTTAGATGATCTAGATTTACCTGTCACATTACCAGCCCTCTTAGATACAGTATGTTTATAGTTTATAATAAAAAGTCACCACTTTACACTCAAACACAAACACATCATGATCTAAAATCTAAAAACATTTCTCTTTACCTCAAACTCGAAAAATTTACCTCGGAAAATGTCTGCCAGAAAAGGAAATATGAAAAAATACCTAAAGATTTACCTCAGGGAAGGTTTTTTAGAAAGTGAAATATGAAAGGTTTACCTCAGATGATCTAAATTTAGCTCAGGAAAGGTTTACCTTGGATGATCTAGATTTACCTCAGAAAAGGTTTTCAGAAAGTGAAATATGAAAGGTTTATTGCAGATTATCTAGATTTACCTCAGGAAAGGTTTACCTTAGATGATCAAGATTTACCTCAGAAAAGGTTTTCAGAAAGTGAAATATGAATGGTTTACCTCGGATGATCTAGACTTACCACAGGAAAGGTTTTCAGAAAGTGAAATATGTAAGGTTTACCTTGGATGATTTAGACATATCTCAGGAAAGGTTTTCAGAAAGTAAAATATAAATGGTTTACCTCGGATGATCTAGACTTATCTCAGGAAAGGTTTTCAGAAAGTGAAATATGAAGGGCTTACCTCGGATGATCTAGACTTATCTCAGGAAAGTTTTTCAGAAAGTAAAATATGAAAGGTTTACCTCGGATGATCTAGATTTACCTCAGAAAAGGTTTTCAGACAGTGAAATATGAAAGATTTACCTCGGATTATATAGATTTACACAAGAAAAGGATTGCCAGGAACTGAAAAATGACCATTTGACCTCAAACAAGAAGATTGTGCTTAATAGAAGGTCAATCATCTACAGGAACATGAGAGATTCACCGGGGGAAGTAATATGGGGAAATAATTTGGAAAAATTCAGTGCTTATGAGAAAGATTTGTCTGGAATTTGAAAAGTTTATTCTCGTTTCTTAAATTTGGATGTACTCTTACAGAACTGAGCAGGATTTCATTTCATCTCCAATCATCACCAGCAGACATGGAACAGATCTCTGGTACATTTTTTTACTGAATCAAACTCAAGTGTGATCATGAAGCACAGTTATGTATTCTTAGTGTGACCAGTTCTCCGTCTGTGACATTTACAGGGAGAAAAATGGTGAAAAGGGTGAAGAAGTACTTCAGGAAACCACGGGGACGTAAGGAAAAAGTAACGGAAGCTGACTGCACTATGAACCTCCTGGCTGAACTTCCCTTTGCCGACACCGAGGTCTTGAAGGAACTTAGTTGTAAGTCATTAGTATAGTAGCTAAAGACCTGCAGTATAATAGCTGGAAACCAACAATGTAGTGGCTATATAATTACAGCATGGTAGCTATAAACCACAAATATAGTAACTATAGACTCACAATACAGTAGTTATAGACATACAATAATTAGACATACGTATAATAACAACAGAAGTACAGTAGCTAAAGATGTATAGTACAGTAGCTATAGATGTAAAGTATAGTAGCTATAGACGTAAAGTATCTGTAGGAAAGGATTCCCATGCAGTTGTATTTCCACGCTTCACAACTAGAGGGAGATTCACAGTTTACCATTCATAAGTTACCTCTGTTACATGACATTTTCCATCAAGAGCATCAAAGGCCAGATGTCTATTGGCAACCTACCGAACATAGGCATAGGCGTATAGTACGGTAGCTGTAGACGCATAGTACGGTAGCTGTAGACGTATATAGGGTAGCTGTAGACGTATAGTACGGTAGCTGTAGACGTATAGTACGGTAGCTGTAGACGTATAGTACGGTAGCTGTAGACGTATAGTACGGTAGCTGTAGACGTATATAAGGTAGCTGTAGACGTATATAAGGTAGCTGTATACGTATAGTACGGTAGCTGTAGACGTATAGTACGGTAGCTGTAGACGTATAGTACGGTAGCTGTAGACGTATAGTAAGGTAGCTGTAGACGTATATAAGGTAGCTGTAGACGTATAGTCGGGTAGCTGTAGACGTATAGTCGGGTAGCTGTAGACGTATAGTACGGTAGCTGTAGACGTATAGTACGGTAGCTGTAGACGTATATAAGGTAGCTGTAGACGTATATAAGGTAGCTGTAGACGTATAGTACGGTAGCTGTAGACGTATAGTACGGTAGCTGTAGACGTATAGTACGGTAGCTGTAGACGTATATAAGGTAGCTGTAGACGTATATAAGGTAGCTGTAGACGTATAGTACGGTAGCTGTAGACGTATAGTACGGTAGCTGTAGACGTATAGTACGGTAGCTGTAGACGTATATACGGTAGCTGTAGACGTATAGTACGGTAGCTGTAGACGTATAGTACGGTAGCTGTAGACGTATATAAGGTAGCTGTAGACGTATAGTACGGTAGCTGTAGACGTATATAAGGTAGCTGTAGACGTATAGTACGGTAGCTGTAGACGTATATAAGGTAGCTGTAGACGTATAGTACGGTAGCTGTAGACGTATATAAGGTTAGACTGTTACTCTGTCTAATGTGTAATTGTGGTTTTTCTATTCCAGTCTCTGACCCTGATGCCCAGGGGAAGAGGAAAGGTAAGAGGAAGAAGAGGGGACATGCGGAAAATGAGGAGGATGAAGAAAAAGAAAAGAAGAAGAAAGAGAGTCCTCGCCCTAACTACTTCGTGTCGATCCCGATCACCAATCAAAAGGTTCAGCGCTGACTTTAGAAGAGACGGACACAGTTTTTTTAGTGCTTATATAAAATCATATATAAAATATATTCATTGTTTTGTGTGTGTGTGTGTGTGTGTGTTCGTGTGTGTGTGCGTCAGATAAAACAGGGGGTGGAGGAAGTCCAGGCTGAGGTGTTACAGAAGGACCCTCGTCTCTCCAGAGCTCTGATTCCTGTTGGGACGCTTCACATCACACTGCTCGTCACACACTTGTCCACACAGGAGCAGATTGACACGTACGTACACCTTCTACACGACAAGAACGTTCTTTAAACATTATTATGTGGGACATCAGGGGACAGTGTAATAGAACACGCTGCGTCATAGCAACCTGAGGAAAATCAGCTAGAAATTTGTGTGTGTGATGGACATTTTTGTGTGCTGCGTCACCTGCGTCAGTGCTCTTCCCAGGGGTCTAACAGCTAGGTGGGTGTGTGTGTGTGTGTGTGTGTGTGTGTGTGTGTGTGTGTGTGTGTGACACATAGGGCTGCATTGGCAATAGAAGAGATGGAGCCGACCTTGACATCCCTGGTGGGTGGGCGGAGCCTTGTGCTGCCATTTCGTGGAATTGGTCACTTTAAACAGGAAGTAGCGTTCATCCAGATCGAAGAGGGAGATCATCTCAGTACCCTTACACAAATCGCAGGTGAGTTCTTTACATGTTCTTTATATCCTATATTTCTTTCTGCCATTGTGGGAACCAGAAAAATCTGTTACATCTGTACTGCAGCGAAGAGCTGACTCTGGAGACTCCTTCCATCTGAAATGGCGGAAACGGCAGTTTTGTCAGATTAAGCCCATAACATCTTAGGAGGTCACCTTAGAAAGGCTCAGAAGGTCCAGTGCTTCAACTTTATAGACAGTACACTATGAAGGACCTTATACATTGGTTCTCCGGGATTATCATCCAGATACCTGGACCATCATCTCCATCACTTAACCAGGCTTCTTTCTAGGCTTTTTGTCTCACCAGCTTTGATCTGGAACTGATCCTAGACCAATCTTCAAGATGTGAAGTGTCTTTAAGCACGTAATCACATCATTTATAAGGGGGGAGGGGAGTGAATCTGCCATCTAACGTTTTTATCCCAGGTCAATATCGGACTGCATCTTTCTCTCTCTCTCTCTCTCTCTCTCTCTCTCTCTCTCTCTCTCTCTCTCTCTCTCTCTCTCTCTCTGTCTATGTCAGTATTGATTCTCTCCTTGTGTTACATTATGCATTGGAGGGGTTTGAGTCTTAAAGCTGTCCTCTCTGCTATGGAAATAGCCTCACCCCTTGCTGTCTGAATCTCTCTCTCTTTGCTCTCTTGTTCTGTTTTTCCAGACTTAGTCAGGAAGGTGTTTGAGGAGAAGGGGATACCAGCCGGAGACCAGAAAGATTTTAAACCTCACCTGACCTTCATCAAGCTCTCACGAGCACCCAAACTCCGTCGTCAGGTGGGTACCCATTCCTCGGACACCTTTATTAATTTTTTTTCCATAAGAGCAAAACGGATAAACCAACAAAAGTTCTGTGCAGACGGGATGGTAAAATGTTTTTTTCGTGAAGTCTGTGGACTATCGGACTTGTGTTTTTGTAATGGAGAGAAGTTGTTGTATTCTGAGACTTGTTTACAGCATGTCTTAATTTAGTTCTAGATCGATGGCTCTGTGACGGAACTTTACCACAGTGTCCCCAATCAGGTTTGGATGTGTTATTGGTTTGACTTTTCCATTATACAATGACCTTGTTTTATAAAAGAATCACAGTTTTATCAAATTATCAAATTGGGACAACATGGATGTGTACAACCGAATGGCTCGGGTTCTAGAGGTTTTAGAATGACTACGTTTCTAGAATGTTGTGGGGGGGATCAGGATTGACCTTCAGAACACAGGATATGTAAACCATTAGGGCTTTGAGAATGATTGGAGTTCTAGAATTCTATGAAACCCAAACAACTATCTTACTGGAAAATTCAAAAAAGATTTTGAGATGTAGAATGTTGTATAGCCTCTTCGGATGATTGCCCTGATAGGTCTGGAATGCAAGATAAAAATTAGGATCAGTAGGATCGGCCTAGTAATTAGACAATGTCAGAAAACAGGATCTGTGAGCCCAGGAGGGTTCTGAGAGGTTTGAGAATGACCAGAGTTCTAGATTTCTTTTATAAAACTCATAACAGAACCGCACAGTCAGGCTGGAAAATTCAATAGAGCTCCAGTTGTAGAATGTTGTAGGACCCTGTTAGGATAATCACACTGATAGGCCTGGAATGCTCCTTCTAAAATACTGGCTATATTTGGACAATTCAAGTAAGAAGAGAGTTTGTAGAACATTTGAAGTTATTAGAACTTGCTGTTTTACTTCTCAGATCATTGAAACTTAGACAATTCTAGAGTTTTCCGGAATAAATAAAAGGGCAAGATTATATGCAAGGTTGTTGAATTACCTGCGATCTAGAGCCACAAAGTTCTGAAATATTGATGTTCTATTGGTCCTAGGATGTCTCAGGCTGTGAGGCTTTCAAGTATTTGAGTCGTACCCAAACCTCCTGGGATAAAAGATCAGAACAAGAAGTCCCAGATCACTTAGGGTCCAAAATGTCGAGCATCTGATGTTCTAGAACCCAAAGCCTTCTGTGTTTGTGCTTCTGAAACATAACAAACTGTAAAAGCTAAGAGCAGGCAGAATCACGACACAGTGTCTCCTACACCAACGCTCACATGCTTCATTACTCCATCTGGACAGATGAAAGTCTGATTTTAATTTTGAATAATTTATGTTCAGTAGTTTAGAATTAACAGAAAGTGTTGTGATGTTACACGATTATGCTGGGAGATGGGGAAAAAAGGACTAATCTCATTCCTCGTGTCTGAGTGCTTTGTAATCGGATTTTGATCCATAACTCTGCACCTTTCTCCATCACTTCGCTTAGTGCAGGACGTGTGAAGAGATCTTACAGCTAGCTATACGAGCTGATGTACAGGTGGCCTCGTATAACATCGCCATGACCACCATGCAACGATACTTGAAAGAATCTTGTGTGTGTCTGAGCTCATCCCATTTACATGTATGTTTTAGGGAGTCAAGAAGCTGGACTCAAGTCTGTATGTGCCGTTTGAGCAGCAAGTGTTTGGTGAGGAGAACGTGTGCACCATGGATCTGTGCTCCATGCTGAAGAAGAAAGACGCTGATGGTTACTACCATCGTGAGAAGACCGTCACATTCGGTAAGTCAGAACACATTTGAGTGTCTGTGTGTGTGTGTGTGTGTGTGTGTGTGTGTGTGTGTGTGTGTGTGTGTGTGTGTGAGATACATCAATGGTATATTTTCAAGTGGCATCAACCCAAAAAAAATCAAAAGAAACGGTTATCCTGAGGTGTTTTAAAATCACTAGGAAATTTAATCTCCTGTAACTTTGCAGGGTGACCATAGGCTTAATTCTTCTAGAATGTTCTAGAACGATCTAAAACTCAAGTGATTGTGACAATGTTCTGGAACTTAGATCTTTCTAGAACTTCGGCGTCTTGAAGGCAGGCTCCCGTTTCGAGACATTCTAGACCACCAAAAGCTCTAGAAATGACGCTGGAGATTTCTTTCAACAGTTTTTGAATTGTTTCAGATTCTGGTTCAGTTCTGTGGTCCGGTTGTGCAGTTCGTTATCAGTGGTCTGGGTCGTGTTAAGTTTTTTATTTTAATGTCTGTCTCGGAGCTTCGATCACACGTGGACAGATCAGACGGAGAGAGTTTACACCTGAAAACTTCACCACGACAACGCCAATCCTATAAGGTATTTACTAATTATAGAAAAAACACAATTATTAATAAATAATGTGATCATTGAAGAAAAAAGGCAACACAGTTTGGAACATGTGAGAAAATGAGCGAGAGAGAGGAGATCAGGCCACTAGAGGTCACACTTTAGCTTCAGATAGCAAAAAAAATCAAGTCGTTTTATTTCAATTATATGATTTCTTATGCGGAAAAATATCTCGCAGCACTTTTCTGCTCCACACTTTTGTACAGTATAGGATCCAAATCCCAATCATGGGAATTCTCCTGCATTTTCTGTATCGTTATGAATTATTCTAGAGGACCTAGTGATCCAGATGAAACCTGGAGGCATCAATAATTTCATGACAATTCTGGATAATTCAGTATCTATCTATCTATCTATCTATCTATCTATCTATCTATCTATCTATCTATCTATCTATCTATCTATCTATCTATCTATCTGTCTATCTGTCTGTCTGTCTGTCTGTCTGTCTGTCTGTCTGTTGTCTGTCTGTCTGTCTTACAGATCTGAAGTGTTAGAGGGATAGAGGAAGATATAAAAAAAAAAAAGAGAGAAGGATCATTCCAGAATTTGTATGATTCCCTGCTTTATGTTTCCCGTTTTTTTAAGGTATTTTTAAGCTTTTCTGGAAGGTGGAAGCTTATTTAATTGTGTGAGGGAACCTCGTTTATCAAAGTCCAGACACGGAAAAAAGATTTCAACAGGGTTTAAACCAGAAATGTACAGGAAACGTTCTTGAAAATTCATTTAGTAGGCTAAAAAAATGAACGTGAATGAAAGGCGACACGTGTACATACAGTATATATGTACGCGTTTTACGTGATTTACGCATGCAGACGAATGTTACACGTGTTACATATTTATGTACATGGATGCAAATTTACGTGCCTGTTACAGAATTCGTGTATAGGAATGAATTTAAACACCAAAGTATTCGCGCCCTGTAAAACGTGTGAGTGTCTTCCTCACCTCTCTGTGAACTTTTTTCAAAGAATTGTGGGCGGGACTAAATAGAAATACATCCTGGCTACACATGAATTCGCATGTGTGTATACAGAAAATCTTTATACATTTGAATAAAACTAGAGGAAATTGTTTCTTCTACTAGGCCACAAAAAGCTATTTCAATGTTGGTGGTATCCAGTAGGTGGTGCCGATAATCCTGAGAAAAATCTGTATACACACACACACACACGCACACACACACACGCACACACACACACACACACACACACACGCACGCTACTCTATACATTCCACATAACCTCCAACATTCCACACTGCCCTGTTGTCATTATGTTTCACTGCCAACACTCCCACGAAACACCATTTTGAATTACCACACACACACACACACACACACACACACATACACATAACGACTTTCACACCATATGTTACATAACGTTACAGACAGCAAATATGAAAAGATCTATGATGTAAAGAATGAATATTTTAGGAATGTATTAACAACATTACAGCCCCTAGACATTACACAGTCAGCAGGTTGTGTTTGAAAAGTAAAGTGCGACTACAAATTAACAGGCAGGTGCTTGTCGGTTGGTGCAGTAACCCGGGTTTCATCGAGTGTTTCCGTTTGTGACTCTCCTAATTCCCCTGATTAGCAGCTCTCAAAGTAGATTTGAATCACAATACGGCTATAACGAGTTCGCTAATTAGGGACTCCAGGTGTTTAATCCGAGGAGGATATATCAGAGTTAATGTGCAAAAACTACCAGATCTAGATCCTAATCCACAATGCCCCACCCCTCAGTTATCTGCGGGTGTGTTTGTAAAACATATATTTTTTTAGATCCTGATGCTCTGAATCTACCTCATCCTCCTTCAATACAATCTCTAAACTCACTTTAGCATTTAAATCTGATTAATCCAGATCCTCAGCACTTAAGGTCATCATCATCATCATCATCCTCCAAATCCATCTCATTTATCTTTTCAGATCTTAGAATTTAGCTATTCCAGATCTTCATCCAAAATAATTCGGTTTAACTTTATTTCTGCATTCTGAAATCCTTCTTTTGATGTTTCTTAGAAAAATCTTCACTTTTCAAGAACTTGACACATCACTCCTAAGTCTTCACACTATTTTTATCTACATCCAGATACTTCTTTTTTTACTTTGGTTAGATATCCAGAGCTTATATTTATCCCAAAATAAACCTTTTTCAAATCTCAGTCTGTCCGAATGTTGGAAATTTGTGATCTAGAAAAATAAAAGCCATCACTATATTTGTGCATGTAAAGTCTTTTTTGAACTGGATCCATGGAGCTTTTCAAATCAATACCCTTATCTTCTGTGATCTTTATTACTTTGTAGATTGTTAGATCCTAGAAACACTTGATACTGGAATCACCATAAGAAAATAGCATACGGCTCCCCGCTCTAGAAAGGTGGACACGATCTAAATTCGTATTGTGATCTAAAAAATGTTATACTGGCTTGGGATGTTTCAAAGACATTTTAATCTGACTGGTTACACAACGCTCAGGGAAATGTGTGTTTTCTCTCTCTAGAAAAACAAAACACCACACACAAAAATTTTTTATCTTCTCTTTATATTTTGAACACACGATATGCATCTCTACTTTTCTATTTAAACCCAGACGCTGGATACTCTAGAAATTTGAACCACTGAGTGCTCTTCTCGAGAAAATACGAACACCCAGGTTGCTCTAGAAAACGTTTGCACTGCGTTCTATAGAGATCTTTTTTAATTCTATGCCTTTTCTTTGAAGAAAAAAAAAGCCAAACACCCATACTGCTTTGCTCCAGATGTCTCTGCCCACCCCTGCTTGATTTTTTAATCTCTGTTTGCAATGGGAGACTATGGAAAAGGTTATCATGAAAAACCAGCCGACTGCAGAGACTATGGATTTTGAGCTCCGTGGCTCAATAATCTGTGTGCTCTTTAGCGGCGAATGTGTTGGGAACGATCGGTAAACCAGCGGGGGGGTGAGTGTACGCCGGGGTAGAGGTTCGGATCCGGTTAAAATCCTGGGCAAAGCACGGATCAATTTTAAAAGTCGGACGTTTAACAGCAAAAAAGATTTAACCTCACCACTGTTGGCAAATACAATTATTCAGAAGAATCCGGGTAATAGTGGAGAATTTTTTACGTTGTACACTTTCAACTGGAAAAAAGGAAATATTTACTGAATGATTCTTAGGGGGGCCTAAGCACCGACAATGTGTAGGCACCCCAATGGTGGTATCCTTTCTTCTCTTCTGGCTAGAGATTCTACACCATCTGGTAAATGAAATTGACACACTGATTAAGGAAATTTGGGTCAAGTACTACCATTGCTGTAGCTCCACCATCAGGTAAAATCTGGACATGATCTGGAAATTCTGTCCATCTTCAATCTTCCTGCTCCTCTTAAAAACATTGTTCTGTCATCGCTAGGGTTGCAGAGGGGCGGAAGCTTACGCTGATCTGCCATTTCTGCTCCTTTTCCCCATTTTGTTTGATCTTGAACAGACTCACATCAAACCCTGTCGTCCATTTAATCTAGATTTCACACATCATGAGCAAAAATACTCTTCAATCTAATAATCTAAAAATCTAAACATGCTGCTTGTGCAGCTGAGATTATTATTACTATTATTAATATTATTATGGAAATATATATATATATATATATATATATATATATATATATATATATATATATATATATATATATATATATATACATTTACATTTACATTTGCGGCATTTAGCAGACGCCCTTATCCAGAGCGACGTACAAAAGTGCTTTAAATCTCTAGTAATGAATAAATCTACACTGGTACGCAAAATTACAAACTTAATATAAATATAACTCGAATTCAACAAACTTGGAAAGTGCTAATTTAGGTATTTCAGGAAGATGAAGGTCTTCAGTCGTCGCTTAAAGATAATCAGGGACTCTGCTGTATGGACATCTAGGGGAAGTCCATTCCACCACCTCGGTGCCAGAACAGAGAAAAGCCTTGAAGTGTACTTACCTCTCATTCTGAGAGAAGGTGGTACCAGTCGAGCAGTGCTGGAGGATCTCAGACAGCGTGGTGCAGTGAGAGATGTGATGAGGTCACTGAGGTAAGATGGTGCTGGTCCATTTTTGGCCTTGTAGGCAAGCATCAGTGTTTTGAATCTGATACGTGCAGCTACTGGAAGCCAGTGAAGGGAGCGCAGCAGTGGGGTGGTGTGGGAAAACTTGGGCTGATTGAACACAAGTCGTGCAGCTGCATTTTGAATCATTTGCAGTGGACGAATAGCGTTCAGGGGGAGACCTGCCAGCAGAGAATTGCAGTAGTCAAGTCTATATATATATATATATATATATATATATATATTTAGGGTAATATTAGTTTTTATCTGGCAGATTTCTAGAAAACCTAAACACTAACATATGTACATGTGTGTGTGTGAGGCGACCATGTGCCTGTGAGCCAATGCATTTGTAACTGGCTGTTCAGCTCTTGTGAATGGGAAACAGGCCAGAACTTCCAGCTGGGCTCACAGTGTGTGTGTGTGTGTGTGTGTGTGTGTGTGTGTGTGTGTGTGTGTGTGTGTGTGTGTGTGTGATGGCAGCTGTATTTTTTTATCCCGCAAAATATCGGCTGACTGGGTTAAGGCTCTATATACCTGTCTGTGTGTTTATACAATAGAGTGTGTCAGAGTGTGTCATTAAAGTTCTACAGTAAATAAGCACCTGTACCTCAGGCTACTGGCAGAATGTGTATATGTGTGTGTGTGGGGGTGGGGGTAATTCCCTGTTCTAATGCCTTGCCCAATAATATCCGGAGACGTCTAACGCTCCCTGTGCGGACGGAGCTGAAAATCGATCTGCCACCAGAGGAGACTAGGCGAGCGAGGGAACGAGACATCCACAAAAATACACACATATCCGAGCCTCGACTGATATTTTTAACTTGTAGATAGTTCCAGAATGAAAATAGTTTTTCAAATGTAATAATAAAAAAAAAAAAAATACATGATATGGAAAAAAAGTATTACTGCCTTTTCTACCCAGTTGTTACCTTTAATTTAGTGACACACAATTGTACAGGAGGTCTTTAACTACAGAAGCATGACTTTACTTAAACCCAAACATGTTCCATGGCAATGCCCCTGTGCCTAAAGCTAACTCTATGAAGATCTGCTCTAAATGGCTTGGAGATTAGGGGTCCTCAAACCTTTAACCTATTTTGTGTTAGATTTCTAGAGGTTCTAGACCAGGGGTCGGCAACCCGCGGCTCCGGAGCCGCATGCGGCTCTTTCATCCCTCTTCTGCGGCTCCCTGTGGCTTTGGAAAATAAATAATGAGTATTTAATTAAAATGTATTTTATTTTAGTTCGTTAGTTTTGGTGATCTTGTAAAATCTAAATTAAACGTGTTAAAGTTTTTTGTCGCTCTTCATATGCGTCACAACTGCTAATGTGCGACACCCACCGGGACACGACTTCTTAAACTTTGGTTGACGGCACACAGAAGAGGACGGCATTTTTGGTTTGCTGCCGGTAGATAATTTATGTTCGGCGTTCTTTTCATAAATACAAGAAGGACTCAAATAGACATTGAGTATTTTATTTGAAAGTAACCTTCAACCCAATGTCATCACCATTATCATCACCACCATCATTACTATCATCCTCACATCACCATTATTATCACCATTATGATCACCATCATCATCGCATCACCATTATAATCACCATTGTCATCACCATTATTATCACCATCATTACTACCATCATCACATCACCATTATAATCACCATCAACACCACCATCATCACTATCATCATCACATCACCATTATAATCACCATCCTCACCATCGTCATCACCATTATTATCACTACCATCATCACTATCATCATCAAATCACTATTATTATCACCATTATGATCACTATCATCATCAAATCACCATTATCATCACTATCATAATCACATCACAATTATAATCACCATCCTCACCATTGTCATCACCATTATTATCACCATCATCACCATTATCATCACCACCATCATCACATCACCATTATAATTACCATCAACACCACCATCATCACTATTATCATCTCATCACGATTATTATCACCATCATCACCATCATTTCTACCATCATCACATCACCATTATCACCATTATCATCACATCATCATTATCATCACCACCATTAAAACCATCATCACCACCATAATAATCACCATCATCACCATTATTATCACCAGTATCATCACCACCACCATCACCATTATCATCACCACCATCACCATTATCATCACCATTATCATCACCATGATTATCAGCATTATTATTACCACAAATCACATTCACCATTATCATCCTAATCACTATAATCATTACATCATAATTATTACCATCACCTTCATACTCAACACCACAATCACCATGACCACCATCATAACAATAATTATCATAACCATAACATCCTAATTATCACCACTATCATTATCACCACCACCATTACTATCATCACCATCATAGTCATCATACTTATCTTATTCACCAGCCTCCTCCTCCTCCTCCTCGTGTCAGATCAGTTCCCTGATAAGACAGTAGAGTAATACTGTATGAACGCGTACTCCGTGATGCTGCTAACTTTCTTTTCGGCTTCTCCCGTTAGGGGGCGCCACAGCGGATCCTCCGCACGTTTGATTTGGCACATGTTTTACGCTGGATGCCCTTCCTAACGCAACCCTCCCCAATTTATCGATGCGGCTAATATCTAGCGATCGT
>NC_139601.1:16135371-16162871 GCF_946808225.1 Silurus aristotelis | reverse complement strand
TATTTTTTTAAGAAAAGCTGATTCACTTGAATTAATGTGTACATTTAATTTGAATTAAAACCCAAACAAAAGTATAAAATGATGGATTTGATGTGCAGATTTTTTTTTCTCCCACTTCCTTAAAAAAAGAAAAAAAAAAAAAAAGGGGGTTTTGATTTATTTTTAATATTTGTGTTTTTTTGTTGGCTTTTCTTTTACTTGTTATTATAATATAAAATGCATGTTTTCACCTGATCCTTAATTACTTTAAAAAACTAAAGTTTTCAATTTCCAAACATTTTGGTTTAAAACAACCCCGAACTGAGACATCGCAGTCTCGTCGCTCCGCATCCCTTCATCGTTTTTTTTTTTCTCGCATCGTCTTTATTGCTTTATTTTTATTTCTCTCCCTCTCTTATAGGAGTGTTAATAAAGGGTTTTTCCTGGATCTTTTCCAAACACGTCATGTTTTCTTTTGTATTTTGTCCATCAGGACAGTCACTCACTTTTCCACTCATGTGGCTCTTTTTCAAACTGTTCCCACACGTCTTATAGTCACATGATTGGCTTTGACCTGCATGACAGTGCCCCCTTTTGAACACCTTTGGGATAAACTGACTGCCCCTCAGGCCTCCTTATCTCATCTACCTACCCGTATCATCACATCTAATCCGAAAACATCTCGGGTACAATCAGCAATGTTGTCCATTGGTTTACAATGTCAGAGCGTTTACAGTAGGAGTCCCGCTCTATTAGTTACGATTTTGTTGGTTAGAGCGTTTACGGTAGGCGTGCAGCTCCGTTAATTACAGTATTGTTGGTCGGAGTATTTACGGTAGGCGTGCCGCTTTGTTATTTACAGTATTGATAATCGGAGCGTTTGCGGTAGGCGTGCAGCTCCGTTTGTTACAGTATTGTTGGTCGGAGCGTTTTTGGTAGGCGTGCCGCTTTGTTATTTACAATATTGATAATTGGAGCGTTTACGATAGGCGTGCAGCTCCGTTTGTTACAGTATTGTTGGTCGGAGCGTTTACGATAGGCGTGCAGCTCCGTTTATTTAGGTGTTCGTCCTCTTGTTACTACTACTCCAGTAGTTTGTCTTTTGAAGGGCACACATCAGGTATAAAACAGTTCCCCTTTCCTCAACCCAGACACATAAATCCATAATGGCAGCTCACAGGAAGAAGCACAGTCGTGTCCTTACCCTGGATCATGTGACGTGAGAGCAGAAGCAGAGCAGCTCATGTTCACACACTTCTCTGAGGCAGTAAATCAATAAAAGCAGCAGCCTGTATCGTGTTATCTGCTGCATTAGAGGAACCCGGCACCGAGATGGTGTATCAGTAGAACAGCGTCTGTATATCACAGCATGGATAAAGGTCATGGTTCATGCTGTGGATTAGGGCTGAGCCCACACCTTTACTCCAGAGCTGCAGGATTGCAACACATGACCCTGAAGTGGACACATCTGGTTTATGGCCTCACATGGTTAATGAGTTCTTAGAAGACTGGATTTACTGGAACACCAGAACGGTTCCTAATAAACGTAAGGTCATGTCACGTGTAATCCCCAGAGATGGAGTCATACAACAAATTCTAGTGTTAAATAATAAGCTTCATCAGCTGGTCACTCTGAGAGAATCATTAAAGGACTAGACAACAGTACGCCACAGCTAGACTCCATTAGATCAGACTGCACCATGTCTAGACTCGACTAGACAACACTACGCCACGGCTAGACTCAATTATACCCAACTACGGCACGGCTAGATGTGACTAGACTCGATTGGACCCGACTACAGCACTGCTACACTTGAATACAACAAGGATAGACTCTATTACACTACGTCTAGACTACACAACATCTAAACTACACTACGTCTAGACTACACATTTAAATAAGGAGCCTCCATTGTCACTGCTTTGAACAGTCAGAGGTAACAGACAACAGGAAGTACAGGAGCAACTCTGTGTAGTGAACTAAAGTGCACTTGGATACAGCTGAGAGAGTAACATGTTTTCACTGTATCTCAGATCTCTCTTTCTCTCTTTTACACACACACACACACACACACACACACACCGCTGTATCTATAAATGTCCTGAGGCAAATCGAATAACCGGATTCTCACAGCGTGTGGCAGCACAGCAGCGAGCGACAGACCTACACCATCATTACCTCCTAATTACAGCGACGAGAGAAACACACCCCCACTGTCACCGCTGCATCCACACAGCTAGAGATTTCACATTTCGCCACACAGACGTGGACATTCACGTTTACGCGATCCAGACGTTTCCCAGACACGACACGAGTCCCTGATGTGGACGTCTGCCAAGAGCCGCTGCTCGTTAAAAAGTCAGAAGGATAACGCTAACTCTGGTTAAACTGAAAGCAGCAGTGTTTATATGAGAGAGAAAGAAAGAAGGAATGAAAGAAAGTCGACGCCGTCTCACGATCACGCCGTCCCCCAGCTCACATGTTCCAGAAAACCTGTTCGCTTCGGTTCTTCACGATCTGCGCGTTCCCGTGATTAACACAAACAAGAACATTCACTTTCTACACTGTGGCCACCTGAGCACAAGAAAATACTGGTCCACATTTAGTCCCCATTTGCTCTTTTATTTCAACTCCATTCTTCTGGGAAGATGTTCCTCTAGAATTTGGGGGAGATTTTGTAAGGATTTGTGGTCATTTAGCTACAAGGTGTTAGTCAGTAGGGTCAGGTGAAGGTGAGGGGAGGAGGCCTGGGGTGATGTTCATGGAGAGTCTGGAAACGTCTGATATACAGGAAGAGGGGAAACCGAAGCCGAAATGAACCACTGCTCATAATTCCAGCAGTTAGGACAAAAATAAAACTGCAGTCCAGAATCAACTGAGATGGAGGGATAGAAAGAGAGAGACAGACAGAGAGCTTCAGTTTATCTTTTCTAGTCCTCACAGAGATAATGATCCTGCTGCTGATCCTTTTGTAGATGGAACCTGACAAAAAAAAAACGATGCAGTCTGAACTACAGAGAGAGAGAGAGAGAGAGAGAGAGAGAGAGAGAGAGAGAGAGAGAGAGATGATAGAAGAAAGCAAAGAGAACATGATAAAGGGGGGGAAGCAAATTAGAGAGAGAAGGGATGGAGGGAGAGAGGGTGATAGAGAGAATTAGAGAGAGAGAAGGGATGTAGGGGGGAAAAGTTAAAGTAATGGATGGAGATAGAGACAGAGAGAAAAGGGAATGGAGGGAGAGAAAAAAGTGATAGAGAGAGGGTAATTGAGAGAAAGTATGAGTTTGACAGAGGGAGATAGTGAAGCGGATAGAGGGAGAGAGGTGTAGAGAAGGGATGATGGAGGGAATGAAAAAGAGAGTTTGATAGAGAGATGGAAATGGAGAGAGAGAGAGAGAGAGAGAGAGAGAGAGAGAGAGAGAGAGAGAGAGAGAGAGAGAATTCACCCATTGGACAGACGTCTGTGGTGAGCGCTCGCTCCGGGCCTGTTAGCAGTGTGTGTGTGTGTGAATGATTGAGCAGTAGTGTTTCTAACACACTGTCTCATCTGATTTCTGTGTGTGTGTGTGTGTGTGTGTGTGTGTGTGTGTGTGTGTGTGTGTGTGTGTGTGTGTGTGTGTGTGTGTGATCTAACACACACACACACCTTCATCTTTTCTCTTTGAGGCAGACAGCCAAGTGTTTTGCATTTTGTCCTGCTGTGTGAGCAGGCTGCTAACAATTTACCCCCCCCACCACACACACACACACACACACACACACACACACACACACACCTCATCAGTGCTGCTACAGACTGCAAAGTGAAATATTTCACTAGTTTGGATCTGATGATGTTTTCACTACACATCATTCTCATCTCAGCCGCCATCCCATAATATCATCCCCTAATAACTCTCAGTAATTGTGTGTGTGTGTGTGTGTGTGTGTGTGTGTGTGTGTGTGTGTGTGTGTGTGTGTGTGAGTGTGTGTGAGTGAGTGAGTGAGTGAGTGAGTGAGTGAGTGAGTGAGTGAGTGTGTGTGTGTGTGTTCCCTCCCACTAATACATTTGGTCCAGCACTACCTGAAACCCCGTCTCCATGACAACCTCCAACCAGACAACCACAGCACAGGGTCTTTTGTGAATGAAATGTATTCACTGGCAAAGGAACGAGTGATAAAGAGAAAGACGTGATAGAAAGAAGAGTGATAGAGAGGGGAGGGGGATAAAGTTGGAGGGATGAAGAAATAATCATCCATCAGGACAGAAACAGAGCAAGAATGGAGAATAGAAAGATGGAGGGAGGAGAGAAAGAGAATATACTGGTGAAGGAACAAGTGCACACACACTATTCAGAAGTGCATTGAAGAGCCCTTGATGTCTGATTATCATATGCTGCCAATCATCAGAGGTGAGCAGGAGCACCGCAGCGCTAATAAGAGAAGGTCGAGTTCACACAGAGGGATAATCACCACCCTATCAAATCCATCATCAGATCATTCATCAGTATGATCATCAGGTCCATCATTAGGTCCATCATCACCTAAACCAGAAGATCAAATTATAGGTCCATCATCAACTAAATAATCAGAACAACCACCAGAACAATCACTGCGTTCATCATCTAGTATAAATCAGAACAATCATCAGGTCTCTAATCAGTAGAATTATCAGATTTCGTGTATTATTATTCTTCCTCCACAGAAAAATCACCGCCATATGTTTTTTATCCGTTTATGGATGTGTGGATCATCTGTCTGACGTTCTGATTCTTGTTTCCTCACCAACCTCACGGATTACCCTCAGACACTGGAGGCTCCTTCCTGAATAAACCGTTACTAAGGAAACGCCAACATCTCATACATCTCCTAAAGAAAACTAATCCAACTACTGGCTAACCAGAATCCAGAATTTAGCTCCGCCCCTAGATCTGACCAATCAGCACACCGGTCTCAGGGTGGCTCGTCCTCTCGCTTTCATCTCGTGTCACAAACGCACTAAAAACGGCAGATGTTCGCGCTACGCATCAGACGTCTTTCACCTGGGGTTTGCAGGAGAGGCCTTGAAGAGTAATACACTCGATTTCAAGAGTGTGTGTGTGTAACACGGATGCACAGCCAGGCAGGAGATACCTCACACACACTGTCTCTTTGATGCTCCCTGTTGCCATGGGAACATTTTTATATATATATATATATATATATATAAAAAGGTGGGTTTTATTTCATTCATGATAGAAATGATAATGTGGGAGCAGGAGAAGGAGAAAGAGAGAGATAAACCAGTAAAGAGATGATACATTACTCCAACTTCCAGAAAAAATGTAAATGATGAAATTGTCTGTGGATGAAAATTGAACCAAGAACAAAAAATTAAACAAGAGGGGAAAAAAATGTATTCCAAAATCAGAAACTCGAAACGAAACCAGTCTCCAGAAAAGGAAATAAAAACAAGAAACACCAGTGTTTGAAAAGAACTGATAATCTACCCACTTTTAAACATTTCTTTCTCTCTTCCATTTCCCCTCTTTTTCATCCCCGTCTTCCTATTCCTCCCATCTTGTCAATCCTTCCATTTCCTTCCCTCTCCCATATCCCTCTTTCCACCCACTCTTGCACTTTGTTTCCCACTTTTCATCCCTACATTTGCTTATTTTCACCCATTTTCACATTTCCATCCCTTTAATCCTTCCATTCCCCTTCTCCCATCCACTTCTGTTTTTCCATCCATCCTCTTTTAACCCGTTTCCTTCCATATTTTTCCTTCCTTTCTGCAGGCATCTACACCTCCAATCACAACCCCCCCCGCCCCCCCAACCTAAACCCTAACCCTAATGTTTGGTGATCAGCAAGCTACAAAAACACCCCCCCCACACACACACACACACAAATCTGAGAAAGACTAGAAAATCTCTTGCTTGAGCTGTCGGTCAGTCGTAACCACGGCAACACAGTTTTGTTTTTTTTCAGTTGGGGGCCAGACAAGGTGCTGGGAGAAAGAAGCAGGAAGTTATTTTCTGATAAGGGTTAGGAAACGAATCTCCACACACACACACACACATTACAAACCTTGCACACATCACACACACGCCTACCTCTCTCTCTCTCTCTCACACACACACACACACAAACACACACACACACACACACACACCCTGAGTGCGAGACTAATAATAACCTATACGCAGGTGAATTCTGGAGATTTCCTTTTTTTTGGCGTATTAGTTTCTCAGCCTGTCAAACAAACCTCACGTTCCTCACACTTTAGTTTTATTTCACACTGCAGGTGAAGCCCGTTGTTTTGTTTTTTAAAATCAAACCTGTGTACCAAGACGCGTACAAAATAGTTTTGAGATGACCACCACCACTAAGCTGCTACTGCTGGGCCCTTAAGTAAGGCCGCTAATCCTCAATTGACAGGTAAGTGCAAGTCACTCTGGAAAAGCCACAAACGACCCATGATAGTGCGCTCTGTCCATGAACAGTGCCCTCCTGTAGAGCTGTAACCGGTCGGGTTTTCGGAGAGGGGGTTCGTTGCTTTTTCCGACCCAAGACCTGACTTCCATCTGTGTGTTTGCAACATCCATCTCTCCATCTTGGCAGCAGACTTACAGGGGTCCCCAAAACTACGCCCCCTACGCCCCAACAATTGGAATGTCCCTGAATTGAAACGTGTCAAATATATATGTGTAACTCGTATCATATTTGTATTTGATGATAGTTTTTCCAGGTTTCGATTTGAGGTCATTGCGATAGCGGCTTCTAGTGGCAAATCGCTGCGCTGCTCAGAGAGCGCTGTATTTATAATTTATCATTAAGATAATTAATATTGTTAATAAATAATATTTAAAAGCATATATACATAATTTCATTTAGCACATTTTTAAGATTCTGTACTGCTTTTTTTATTTTCATAATAAAGTTCTGTATTTTACATGGAGCATTTTAGTTTTTTATTCAGGATCCATAAAAAAATTCTTGGTGAATTAATCAGTTATTGTTGAGTAACTAATTATTTGTTGGATTCACCAACCAACCACATGCATATCTATAAATAAATGTTTTGATTTCAATTGTAATAAATATAAAGAAAAAAAAAAAATCCTGGTCCTCACGGAAAAACGTGGGAACGCTGTGCTTTCCTTCTGGCCATTAATCTAATAATAAACAATGGATTTCAGGGCTACAGGACTCACCAGGTTTATGGAACGGGTTTAAGGATTTGTAGGAGGCCATCACGAAGCGAGTGGATGGATTTACAAATCGTTGCTTGAGCACCAAAATGGTTCCTACACAGGTTCTCTCACTTTCTACAAACAAAAACAACAAAAATGCACTTATTACCTAGTAGGAGTTCTGGAAAGAAAAACCACTTGCTGCTTAAGATGGCTTCAGATGAAAAGCCTAAAGATACAAGAGACTACCATGGATTTTTTAACCACTGATAACCAACAATGATGGTTTTTCCCAAGGTCCCTTCCTCATACTGTCTCTGGGAATTTTTCTGCCACTTCTCTTCAGATCTGCCTGATTGATGCTCCTCAATTGGAGTCCACTCTGTGCAGGATGGTTCCACATGAATGACGTTCATGAGCAACTGAAGAAATTTAAGACTGGATTCTTTAACAATCTGCTACAACCGATGAGGAGCAGGTTCTCCTTTT
Source organism: Silurus aristotelis (assembly GCF_946808225.1). Lineage (NCBI taxonomy): Eukaryota > Metazoa > Chordata > Actinopteri > Siluriformes > Siluridae > Silurus > Silurus aristotelis. The sequence goes on along the minus strand of NC_139601.1, from coordinate 16,155,251 downwards.
GAGTTTGGTTCCTCTCAGGGTTTTTCCTCATACCATCTCTTGGAGATTTTGCTTCACCACAGACACTCATTAGGGATAAACTTATAGGGAATGGACTGGGAAATTTGAACTAATATTCTTGGACTCCAATAAATGGTGCAAAAAAAAAAAAAAAAAAACATAAAATGATAAAACCCTTTCATTCAATCAAATACCCCAAACCCAACCATCTGCAGGACACGATGGACAACGGGTTCAGAGTCACATTGGAATAAAACCCGGCAAATTGGGAATTGAGTTGATAGGATCGATCCAGACCAATAACGATCCTGATGCACTGCGAATAAACGATCAAATGGAAACGTGGACAAAACTTTACAGCTTTAAATAAAAGAAAAAGTGACAAATTTTTGATAAATTTCAAAAGGATTTTATGAAAAATAAAAACGAATAAAACGTACACAAAAAAACCCCAATTCGCTATCGTCAGTAGAAATACACGACTTCCTTCCTGTTATCTTCATATTTACATCCCAGAGAATTTAGAAAAAGTGCTGGGACACTTGACTTTTCCAGCTTATGTTCTTCCACAAGCTGTTAGCCTCAAAATTGATGATGTCATTGCATGTGGTGGCATAACATTTTCCCTTCACTGACCCAAACCTGCTCCAGCTTCATGAAGATGGTTTTTCTTTCCATGGGTTGGAAGAGCTCCAACCCTGTTGGGATGAACTGGAACACCACCCCAAGCCTCCTCACTTTACCTCCATCAGTACCTGACCCTGTTTACGAACACCCTGACGCCTCTTTCTTCTACGATTTCCTGCCGAGCTTTAAACAAAGCTTTTGGTTGGTTTGTAAATTTGTCCCCCCCTGTTTGAATGGTGGAGTCCGGGCAGAACCATGTGATCATCTGTGGAGATACCAGATAAAAATGAAAAAAGTGGAAGAAGAGAAAAACGTGACACGAGGTCATTTTGAAGTTGTATTAAAAGGATGCTGGAATTGCAACAGCAGAACTTTGCAGGATGGTGGAGGATCATTGGGGAACCGAGAGAGGAATATTAGAAGGCCCGGGTCCAGTTTGGGGGACAGGAGAGGACACTGTGCTGGGCTGGGAAGCGGTTGTGACAACGGCCGCGGCTGGATCCATCTTGCTAGTGTGTGTGATGAAGCGGAGGCGGAGCTTCATGGCCGGCCTCAACGTGCAGATGATCTTCTCGACCTGAGAAAAAGAGCCGATCAGTGGTTTGTTCTACTGCGGCAAAGTACATCTGATGATGTTTAGATGAGCGAGAAACAGATAGAGGAATGTTAGGAGGTCAGTGAGGGAACAGATAGAGGGATGGTAGAAGGTCAATGAGGAACAAATAGAAGGATGGTAGAAGGTCAGTGAGGGAATAAAGGGATGGTGGAAGGTCAATGGGGAACAGATAGAGGGAAGGAAGAAGTTCAGTGAGGGAACAGATAGAGGGAAGGAAGAAGTTCAGTGAGGGAACAGATAGAGGGCTGGTAGAAGGTATCTGAGGGAAAAGAGGGATGGTAGAGGTTTAGTGAGGAACAGATAGAGGGATGGTAGAAGGTCAGTGGGGGAATAAAAGGGGTGGTAAAAGGTCACCGAGGACCACAGATGGAGAGATAACATCTGCTTGTATACCTGGTCTTTGACACTGTCTCCGGTGAACATGTACTTGATGTGGTACAGGAAGTCACAGATGGGGTCCATGTACGCCAGGTGCTTGCTCTGGTGATCCACCGCCTGCAGCATCTCATAAAACGCCACCCCGATCTAAGGAGGCACAGGGACGGGCGTGAGGTTGCAGAAGAGACGCTGATGCGAGTGTACGTGTGTATGCATAATAATGCAGCTGATGTCTGGGGAACTGGACTAGAAGCTGTATGTGTGTATATATTAATATAAATAGACCTGAGTGTGTGAGAAGGTCTAACCAACATTAACGTTATCAAGGAGACGGGAAAACAAGGTTTATGGTTAAAGATAAACGATGAAAATTAATAAAAGTCAGGAAGCTGAAAGTTGTACGTGTAGGAAAAGATGCATCTTATAAAAGTAGCTTCGTCTGAGCTTGAAATGAAAGACGTGGCTTGATTTTCCAGGCTCAGGAGATCGAGCAGAAAACCGTGAAGGCGTGCAAGTGGAACGAGTGTGTGTGAACCTCGAGCATGCAGCGTGTCCTCTCCTGCTGAAAGCGCTGCAGGAAAGGTCCAACCAGGTGATAGATGTAGAGCAGCTGAAACTCGGTCTTCACCAGCGGCTTCAGGACCTCGGACAGGAACCTGCAAAAGCCACACAAGCACAACGTTTTTGTGGACACCTGAGCAGGATTGCGGAGTTCTAATGGCACTATTTTATCTCGGATTTCGAGCAGCGGAATTCAGTCAGATAAAGAACGGAAATGGAGCGCTATTTATTTTGCTTAACTTTTAAACCTGGGGATAATTTTTACAAATTTTATTGCCAGGAATCGTTCTGGAAGATCTTGGTCGGCGAACGCAGAAGAAATGGAAAGACGGAAACCACAGGACAGCTGCACAACGTTACTCATCGTTTCTGCGATGCCGATCTTTGCGATATGCAAATAAGGCTACAATATGCAAATTAGCCATGGATAGTTTCTTTTCATATCTAGACTCTTCCATACTTAGTCTTGGCACATCAGTGTTTCCTTAAATAGTGCAAGATACATTGTGTGTGTGTGTGTTGAAGGTTAAAAAAAAAGTTGGAACTTTGTAAACTCTTCACGGACTGTGTGTGTGTGTGTGTGTGTGTGTGTGTGTATACAGCAACCCAAACCTTCTGAGAATTCCTGAAAATATATGCCTTTAAAATAATGCCTTAAAATAAGGCACTGGAGTGTGTCTTCTTGTCCCTAATGGTCTTTGTTTCTCTCTTGTTTCTGACTCACACACACACTGCTGCTGGACAGTGGAGGTCGACGTATTTGGACAGCTCTGGCAGACAAATAAAATAAAATGGGAATAACACTCCCGTAAGAGCGCCGACTCCCCCCCCCGGAGAGCAAAGAGTGAGACAAAGTACAACAGACACCACACACACACACACACACACACACACACACACACACACACACACACCCACCCACCCACCCACCCACACCCACACCTAAACAAAGCAAAGTGTAAGTCAGTAGAAAGGTCAGTGGAAATAACAAGAGCGCATCATTACTGCTAATTTCCTGCCACGTTTCTCATCAGGAACTTACTTGGGAATAAGTGAAAGCTGCCCGATGCTGGAGTGGTGCCACACGGCGTGTGCTAACGCTAGCACATAGCTGCAGTACATCTCTGAGTACGACTGGTGGCACGCCGTGAAGTCCAGCAGCTGGAAGGGATAACCGACCCACTCGGTCTCCGATGTCAGCGCAGGGCTGCTAATCACGCTTACAATGCGGTCGTGAAGTACGATCCAGTACGGCTCCTGCGGCACAGCGAGAGGCGAGTTAGCAAGTAAGAATACTTCAACTTCGGAGATAACTATACATAAACTTCAAAGTATACTTAAACCTCAGCGATAAGTGTATTTAAACTTTAAAGTATACTTCAACTTCAGAGGTAAGTATACATTAACTTCAAAGAAAAATATACTTGAACCTCTGGTAAATATAGTTAAACTTCAAAAGGTGAGTAAACCTAGACTTTAGGTATACTTGAACTGTAGTATACACACGATCATCAAGTATGTTTTATCTCTAGCTATACTTTCTATACTGTACTTTATATTTAAACTCTTGCTATAATTTTACCTCAGAGTCTGGTATATTTAAACTCTGGTTATACTTTTACCTCAGAAAATGATATTTATTTTTATTCCTATTTTTATTTCTCTGTTGTAAGTTACACGTTTATTATACTTTTTACACTTAAAAAGTATACATTTATTTGTATAGATTTTATCTTTATATTCTATTTACATTTTGGACAGTATTTTACTATATGTCGTACTCTGTATGAATGTGTATGTAACATAAAATTTGATTTGAGTCGAGTATATTTAAACTCTCATTATACTTTTATCTCAGAGTCGTGTATATCTTATTATTGTGTTGATTAATAGTCCACATGTACATCGTTTAACCGGACACACCGACTCTCTGTCGACGTACTGTAGAAAAGGATGAACGCTGCTTAATAGACTGAGAGAAATGCTCTGTTTAAGTTCCTTCTCTGGCGAGAGTGAACAGTCACCCCTACAGACCAGGACAGAAAATCAGCTGGATGTTAGTCCAACTTTCCAACACAGCTGCCAAGCAAATCAAGAGCACTTGTCGTGATTGATATTCTGGTGAAACTATTCCTGCGAACCATTTAAGACTCACAGAATGTTTTTATCATCTTGATGGTCGATTTTTTAAGCTTTCAGGGGGTTTGTAAGGAAAGTTTAGATGTATTAGAGACGTTTTGCCACATTTGTAGTTTGGAAAAATGATATGACGTACTGGGGTTTATTTAATCATCTGGATACTTAAAATGACTAAAACAAACCGGTTGGAACAGGATCTTATTTTTGGGAACACTGTGACATTAAGTTACAGTCTAAACATCTCCGCATTTATCGGAATCGCTGCTATATAATCTGATAAAGTTTTCTGTAATGGTTCTAGACAGGAGAGAAAGAATCAAGGGCAGGAGGAGGACGATCAAGGAGCAGGAGGAGTGAACTTTAAGGTTTAGATAAAGTGAGTGTGATGGAGGGGTGTGGACATACAGGAAGAGCGGTGATGATTAGGCCAATGGCGTTCATCCAAGCAGTCACGTTCTCCCGAGGAACAAGTGGCTGACTGCGGGAGATAGAAAAAACACACACACAATCAAACTATACGCACACAAACGTTTTTCTTCACACACACTTCATCTGAAAGATATACAATACACACTGTCAAGAAGTACTGTAATAGACTGTTCAACTCCAAGATGGATTCTAACAAAAGCATAAACTCCTTGCTACAGGAATGACCTCTGACCTCTTAAGAACTACATTCAGTAGTGCGTTCCCCACATCTATTCCCGGCACGGCGAGGGCCATCAGCTCCACACAGGTCACGTGAAGCGCGTGTGCCGCTGGGTTCGGGAACTCGTTAAACCGCCAGTCGCAGTTCGGGAAAGGACCTGGAGATTTTCCTGCCATCGGTGATGCAAAATGTTAAGAAAATTAACAATCATTTGGATGTGGTGTCTGTGTGCAGCAATTCCTGGCCATTTCAATGTCCATCTCCATGTTCACCATCTGTCTGTCTTGGTTTCTAGCTTGGCTATTTGTCTGACTGCCTACTTGTTCGTCTATATGCCCGTCTGTCCCGCTAGCCTCGCTAATAAGTCTGTCTGTTTGCTCTCTTTGCTTATCCATCACCCTTTTAGCCTTGCTTCGTCTGTCCCATCTAGCTGTCTCTCTCTGTCTAGCCTTGGTCTTCCAAAATATAGATGGAACCAGTGTTCAAATAAACACAAGAACCCTTGCTGGGAGTAAGAAGACATCCACTGCTGGATAAAACAGTTGGTTCAGTCAGCATGGCTATGCTTCAACCCTTAAACAAATTCCTAGCTTGCTAAGGAATTCTTGGGAAAAAAACCCCCCCACAAAATATAAAGTAGGATATTGTCCACGAGTCTCCCGATGAGTCTGCAGTAGTAGGTGTCGTCAGGGACCCAGACGTTCTCCTCGCGGGGGTTCATGCCAAACTTCAGGTAGGTCTCGCTGAGGCACCACCCGGGAGTGCGGTTATCTTTCAGTGAGCTCATGATTGCGTGAACAAGCTTGCGTTTAAGGTTGGTGCGCTCTCGGAGGTGCCTTTCGTAGTAATGCAGGGTGTTGTAGAGGTACGTCACGGGACGATCTGAGGAATGCAGGAACAGCGATTGGTTACAAAATAACTGGCGCAAACCAGGAGGTTAACGTGGACTCATACTCACCATGGAACTTGTATAATCCACCCAAGTGGTCCAAAAGGGTTTCCAAGGACTTGGAGACTGGCAGGAGCTCCAGGAAGCGGTGGATGACGATGTCAAAGACAGGCAAGAAGCGCAAACATACGTTGCCAAAGTAGATAGGCAGGTACTGCGGCTGGAGCTGCATGGGAGGGTTTACCTGCTCTGCCAGACCTTCAAAGTACAGTTTCTCTGGGTATTTCTGTATGTGAGGAGGAAGCGATAATGTTTTTATTAGAGCTGATGGCTTCCTTTCTAAGCACCAAGTCAAGCATAGGAAAAAAGCAGGACATTCTGGAAAAATACTAAGGTCCTACCAGAAGCTAGCTGCACACTATTTGTTTTTTTTTAATCCCCTTGTACACTTTTCTTCATTCTACTCAGTCTCAAAACCAAGTGAAGGGATGTGTTACACAGCTAAATAAGCAAACAGCCAGATCCAGTTCTGCTATTATAGGGGACGAGGTAAGGGGTCAGTAGGTGGTACTCTGAGTGAATCTCTCTCTTCTCTTTAACATTTACCACAGTTACATAAGAATGCAAGTGAGGGCAAACACTGCAACTCTGAAAATGTCAGTGTAAAAGACAGGGCAGCATGTGCAGCCATAAAAAAGAAAAAAAAACTAATTGGCTGGTCGCTCTGCAGAAGCATTTGGTATACAAAGAAATATGGCTGAGAAACTAAATGTTCCAAAATATCGTTTCAATTATTCGATGGAGAAAATGATTGCAGTCAATCCGACGTAAATAATTAATACATCCATCAACTGCAAACAACCTCCAGAATTTTTCAGCACTTACAGACATTTGAGCTGTTAAATGCTGATGTGGCTGATGCAAGCGAGGGGAGTTCAGCTGGTACCAGATCAAATAGATTCTTCTAACTTTCCTAAAAACAAAGTAAAGTAAAGTGATAGCTCAAGACTGGAAGTTTACTTTGTTGCAGGACACATTTGACCTTTGGGTAAGGGCACCTTGTGGTAGAATGTGGGTTTGGTGTGTTGGGTAAGGGCACCTTGTGGTAGAATGTGGGTTTGGTGTGTTGGGTAAGGGCACCTTGTGGTAGAATGTGGGTTTGGTGTGTTGGGTAAGGGCACCTTGTGGTAGAATGTGGGTTTGGTGTGTTGGGTAAGGGCACCTTGTGGTAGAATGTGGGTTTGGTGTGTTGGGTAAGGGCACCTTGTGGTAGAATGTGGGTTTGGTGTGTTGGGTAAGGGCACCTTGTGGTAGAATGTGGGTTTGGTGTGTTGGGTAAGGGCACCTTGGGGTAGAATGTGGGTTTGGTGTGTTAAGTATGGGCACGTCGTTGTAGTATTTGTATTCTGGATGTTCTCATACTTCAGCAACATGTTTCCTGTTAAACCCAAAATGATAAATGGCAGCTTTTGAGAAGGTTACTCGTGACCATAATTCCATGATGACCATGGGGTAGGTGAGGTTACCTTGTGGTAGGACATGTGTTTGGTGTGCCAGTCGCTCTGTAGCCAGTGTTCCGGAGCATTCTCTTTGACAAAGTCGCTGACGCGGTTGCGGAAGTCATTGGGTTTGAGGAGAAGCAGCTGGATGATGAAGTAACACACTTGAGCCTCATTGCCCTCGTGACTTCTCATCGCCTACGCAAGAGCATTAAAGGTGAATTAAAAAAAACAACAACAAAAATGTTTAACCCATAACACCAGAGGACACTGAAATAAAACAAGGTTAAGCAGCACAATATTAAAGGTTAGATCGTCGCAATACACCATATCATCTCCCATTTGAGGAATTTAGCAGCTGAATCCCTCCAGCAGTGGAGATATTCGGAGATATACACCGATACTGAATGTTTTGCATCTAAACATAATTTCTTGCCTAATTTTACCACCACAGGTTTATACACAATCATATGCTCCTTCGTCAATAAAAAAGCCTCCCCTCTGTAAGCAGCAAGAAAGGTCTTACAGGTAATTGCTGGCATTATTGATTGGCAAACAGCTAATAAATAACATGTTATTAGAAATGTGAGAGAGATATTGATTATCAGACATAAAACTCTAGTCAGAAAGATGATTCCCAGGAGAACACAATAGAGCAGAGGAGGTTCAATATACTCATTATTTTGTGGTTAAAGGGTGTGCTTACAGCCGAGAGTCTAATTAAACGATTTAATTGATTGTTCCAGACAAATGTTCTGCATTAAATCAGGAAAGCAGCAAGGAGGTTCTAGAACATGTGCTCTAGAATTCACTCCGATGTTAAGGAAGTGGTATTCCAGGTTTTCCACTCAGATTAAGCAATAGTGGTGTTCTAGAATTCTCTAATAGTTTAGGCAGCCGTTTTGTTCTGGACCGTTTCCTTTCTTACAAAAAAAGTTAAATAAATTATAGAATTCTACAGTTTGAACAATAGTTGTGCAATAGTGGTAAAATTCCCTCCCCAGTAAAATAGCAAACGTGATCTAGAATTCCAACCGCAGCGAAGAAACAAGGGTGTTCTAGAATACCCCCCCCCCCGCAAAGTATGCAGTATTCTAGAAAACGCACTAGAAATCCCCCCCCCCCCCAGGCTAAGACAAAGAGCAGATCTAGAATCCCCTCTCAGGTTAAGAAGCAGCAGAATTCTAGAATAAAACAAAAGTAGGCTAAAGAACGGTGGATGTTCTACAATTCTGTCCATGTTTAGGAAACGATGTTAGAATTTCCTCCCAGATTAAGCAATATTGGTGCTCTAGAATTTCCTCCCGAGTTAAGAAGCAAAGCTTTTTCTAGAATTCCCTCCCTGGTTAAGTAAAAGCATTATTCTGGATGTGATGTTCATAACTTTAATTCAAAGTTAAATGGTAGTAATTGTAGTTTTGTTGATTGTTCCGTGATTACATGCGATCAAGAAAAAAACAGATGTTCATTAAAAAAAAATTATCTTTAAGTAATTTTTCCACAAAAATTAAAGTGAAAACTCTTCCTACCAGGCAGAGGATCAAACGATCCAGAGTGACTATGTTGTACTTCCACACCATGTCGTTCAGGATCTCAATGCACTTGTTCAGCTGCTGACCGCCTGCCGACGTGGAAAACTCGTACACCAAGAAATCGGCAAACGTCCGGACGTGAGCGACGAGAGCTCGAGCCCCAATTCTCTCCAGGACCCTGATAAACAAAGAAGAGAAATAAAATATTTTTCCAAAAATGCATCAGAAGCCTTTTCTGGATTGTGGAATATCCTTCAGTAAGCGGGCCAGACGCCTGTACATGAAAAGCGTTTTTTTTTTTTTTTACTTATGACTTAAGAATAAAAAATGCTGTTCATGTACAGGCATCTGGGCCAGGTTCAGGAATAGGTTCAGAGATTAATGATCGAGCTGTGATATGATTTATTTGGTAGAGCAGTACTACATGGGGTTTTTTACATGGGGGACCTTAAGCACAAAGGCCTTCATGGTACATCTGATGACATGTGAAAGTTCTTTTAGGGTGTTTTCTGAGAACCCTGCTCTGGTCTTCTTGAACGTCTGGAGACTATCAGCACTGCATGCTCGTCACGTTGCTGTCTCAGTATATTAGCTGGCCACCTCAGGACATTTCCATGACTCTTACCCATCTTTATTACTCATTAACAGTCAGTTTATTGTGTGTGTGTGTGTGTGTGTGTGTGTGTGTGTGTGTGTGTGTGTTGAACACTAGCTGCGTTGTCAGTGAGAGATCGTGATCCTAGTCACGAGCGGATGGGAGCTAGCGGCACTCGCTCGGCCCAACACAACACGACTTTGTGAGGTGTTCTGCAGCTGCAGCACGTACAAGAGAGCGTTTTCAAGATCCGCAAAATGTCCTTTTAACACCAGACAAAAAGTCTTGAGCAGTGCTTCTCTAAAATCTGAAATTCTAAAATCTTTTATTCCTCTTATTAGAAACCGATTTCACCTTGATTTCTCATTTCCTGTTCTAGTGGAAGAATGTTCCACTAGATTTTCTGGAGATTTTCCGGAGCGCCGTGCTCATTTGTCAAAAAAGTGTGTTAGTAAAGTCAGGTACTGATGTGGGTGAGGAGGCCTGGGAGAACGGACCTGAAGCCGATCTGGTTGATGTGGTCGGTTTCTAATAGCATCTTCCAGAGCAGGCAGAGGAAAAGCGGCGGAGAACCCTGCATGGAGAAGTGGGTGATGATGTCGTTCTCGTTGGTCATGGACTTCCACTTCCTGTACTCTTCCTCGACGTTCTTCTTTAGGTTGAAGCGGCTCTCTTGGGGAACGTTGTTCTGCTTGAAGAATGCCTGCGCAGAGGATGAAGGCAGGGGGACACAAAGGAGAAAATACAATCACAGATCTTTTCTGTAAGACGCTGTGGTGGTAAAGTTTTTTTTGGCACTGAGTGAGAATCAGTGACCAACACTTCGCTGTTCATTGCTAAATGAAGCTTCAAGAACGCCTGCTTCGAGAACACCTGGTAGATCAGACAGAGAGACAGACATGGAACAGGCAGTTCCTCAAAGTTGTACTGTGAAATGGACAAAATAATGGTGCAGTGGATATAAAAATTCATTGTTTAGCGCATGGATTCAATTCTGAGGAGAGAGAGAAAGTGTCGTGACTCCCCACAGAGCCATGCTTTGTCTGACACATAAAACAGATGGAGTGTTACTGAAAAACAACCACCACCACCCAAGCAGATTCTTAATGTTTGGAGGTGACTAACGTACAACATACGGACGCTTCAGAATGCTCAGATGACTCGTTTTTAAGATATCTTACAGAAGAATAAAACATCAGGCTTATTTCCCCAACAACAAACACAAACGCAGTAACCGGAGAGTAAATTCTCATCCAGGTCCCAAAATTCCATGTTCAACAATGTCATCTGAACTTAGAAAATGGTTTCTTTTAAGCCTCAGTCTGAGTCTAAAGGAATCCTAGAAAATTCTCTCCCGAAGTTAAGCAATAACAGGATTGAATTCCATTGGCTAGTATTCTGCCTGAAGCTTAAAATAAATAAATAAAATAAATCTTGAATTCTTAACCTGAAGCAAGAGTGAAGTTCTAGAATTTTCTCCAGGTTAAGCACCAATAGTGTTCCACTAAATTCCTGTCCAAGTTATTAATCAATGGTGTTGAGCTTGGTTCATTATAAAAAAAAAAAAAAAAAGATTGTATGCTCTAGAATTCCATATTGCATGTTTCTACAATAGAATGTTTTCCAGGTTAAATAAAAGTGATGTTTTAGAATTCTCTCTAGGATAAGCATGAGTACTGTTTTACAATTCTCTCGCATGGTAAGCAAAAATGATGTTGTATTGAATTCCATGTTCAAAACTTTCCTCTGAAATTCGGCACAGTTTCCAGAACTCCCTCTAAGGTCAACGTTATTCAACAGAATTCGAACCCAGGTTAAACAAAATTGTGGTTTATTAATTCCATGTTCTGGATACACTCTGAAGATCAAAAAGGTTTCTTGAAATCTCAACCTAATTCTAGAATTCTCTAGGAGTTTAAGTACAAAGTGGCATTCTAAAATCTTGTCCAATAGTAAGCAACAAAGATGTTCAAGAATTCCAAGTTTAATAATTCTCTCTGAATTCCCTCCCTGGTTAACCAGCGCTGGTGTTCTAGGATTGTATAATATGTCAGGCAGCAATGCTGTTCTGGGGTTTCCTCCTAGATTGAGCAACAATGGTGCTCAAGAATTTCCTCCTGGGCCCTATTATTATCTCCCTGTTTAAGAAAGGATTGTGTTCTAAAGTTCTCCAAAAAGATTTAAAGAATGGTATTCTTTTATATCACCCCCCAGTGTTCTAGAATTCTTTTCCAGGTTAAGCAAATTTGGGGGGTTTAGGAATGCCATGTTTGATTGTTAAGAAATTCTAGAATTCTCTTCCAGGATAATCAATAAAGATGTTCTAGAATTTGGATCCAGAATGAAAAAGTTTGCACTGGAAAGAAGTGTTTTAAATGTTGATTGAGTTATTAGCTGACCTGCAGAGGAGCAGGGAAGCAGCTGAGTGTGTGTGAGGCCCAGTTGTGAGGTGTGAAGTTCATGATGGTCTGTAGAATCTCCTTACACCACGTTCCCTGGATTGAGTCTGAACCGGTGAAGAAATCTGGAGCCAAAAGTGAAGCACATATCACACAAAGTTAACACGTGTATGTAAGTGTGTGTGTGTTACGAGTGTGTGTGAGGAGTACCAGTGATGTGTGTGGCACGGGCGAGGGTGAGGATGAGCGCTCGGTTCAGCTCCTCTGACTCGGCCGACAGAACCGTCTTGGGGTCACTGAGGAAGCGTGTGAACTGTGGCTGCACCTCAGAGCTTCCCAACGCTGTGATTAACCGCAGAGCTGTACTTTCCACACTAACACACACACACACACACACACACGTCTTATTGTTCCAGTTCCCTGAGCTCCATTCATGAATCTGTACAGCAGAACCTTCATGAGCAATTGAAATAAAATGTATTTACAGTAATAAAAAAACCTTTGATTTTATGATCGCCTCAACAATCGTCCTTGATATTATGATCTGTTCATACTTTATTCATCTATGCATCATTCTTCAGTTACATTTATTTATCTGTCTATCCAGACACCTACTCACAGTTTATTTATCCTTCAAGTCGTGATTCATCTGTTCCCACACATCTACAACATCACGGCCAAAAACTCATGCGACATCAATTCTATATCAAACTAACAAGTCATTCATCCACCAGTACAGCATACAGCAATTAGTTAATACATTCAGTCAGCTTTATACCCGACGACAACTCACCCATACACTCACCCGCATACCCGACGACAACTCACCCATACACTCACCCGCATACCCGACGACAACTCACCCATACACTCACCCATACACTCACCCGCATACCCGACGACAACTCACCCATACACTCACCCGCATACCCGACGGCAACTCACCCATACACTCACCCGCATACCCGACGGCAACTCACCCATACACTCACCCGCATACCCGACGGCAACTCACCCATACACTCACCCGCATACCCGACGACAACTCACCCATACACTCACCCGCATACCCGACGACAACTCACCCATACACTCACCCGCATACCCGACGACAACTCACCCATACACTCACCCGCATACCCGACGGCAACTCACCCATACACTCACCCGCATACCCGACGACAACTCACCCATACACTCACCCGCATACCCGACGACAACTCACCCATACACTCACCCGCATACCCGACGACAACTCACCCATACACTCACCCGCATACCCGACGACAACTCACCCATACACTCACCCGCATACCCGACGGCAACTCACCCATACACTCACCCGCATACCCGACGGCAACTCACCCATACACTCACCCGCATACCCGACGACAACTCACCCATACACTCACCCGCATACCCGACGACAACTCACCCATACACTCACCCGCATACCCGACGACAACTCACCCATACACTCACCCGCATACCCGACGACAACTCACCCATACACTCACCCGCATACCGACAACTCACCCATACACACCCGACAACTCACCCATACACTCACCCGCATACCCGACAACTCACCCATACACTCACCCACATACCCGACAACTCACCCATACACTCACCCGCATACCGACAACTCACCCACATACCCGACAACTCACCCATACACTCACCCGCATACCCGACAACTCACCCACATACCCGACAACTCACCCATACACTCACCCACATACACGACAACTCACCCATACACTCACTCACTTTATTCCACACAACTCTACTCATCTATTCATCCATCTTTATACAAGTCATTCCTCCTCTCATTCTTATTTATTCCCATCACCATCACTGCCTAAAGACCTTCTATCCCATACACACATGCGCACCCCCCCCATTACCCTGTCCATCCAGACTGGTTCCTACCAGAGGTGCAGCTGGTTCTGGTTGGTCTGTGGCACGGCGGCAAGCGAGTGGAGGTGTGAGAGGAGCTGAACACGGTAATGAGGTTGGATGTGGTGCATCCTGTAACTGAACATCTCCAGCAGTGTGTGGAGAATCCCCCACGCGTGTGACTTAAACACATTCGGCAAGAGCTGGCCTGGATGGGGGCGGAGAGAAGAAACAAACTCGTTCAGATGATGTTTGGCATTTCCATTAGTGCTCTAATTAACACGGCTCATCGAGCCGAGGCCGCACTGCTCTCACACTGATCTACTGCATCGAGAACATAAAAGCACTCTGCAAATCAAGAACTCGACGTTAACCTTCTTCACCAAACTTACTGATGAAGCCTTTGATGCCGAGCGACTCGATTTCCATGTAGACCAGCAGGCGGCTGTACGTCTCCACCAGCGCCGGGGCGAGGGCGATGCTGGACTTGGCATGGGCCAGCTTTATGACCCGGGTGGCTATACTGTGGATTAAACTGGCACACAAAATAATGGGCATTCACATCATGTCAGTATCTCATTTTCACTGAGTATCTCAGTATTATATATTTTTTTACAACATATCTCAAGTTATCTCATTGTTTTCACTTGTTTTGATTTAGTATCACATTGTTTGCAATTAATATCTTCTTTTGATTTGGTATCTCTGTTCTCTTTTGGCATTCTATTGTTTTGATTTATTATCTCATTTTCTTCACTTTGTATCATTGTTCTCACTTGGCATCTCATTGTTTTGTTTTGTTATCAATGTTTGCACTTGGTTTCTTTTTATTTGGTATCTCGTTGTTCTCATATGGAGATTTTGTGGAGGTTTTGTGAGTCAGGTGGAGGTGAGGTGAGAAGCCCTGGGTGGCATTCAAATTCATCCCAAGAGTGTTCAATAGGGATGGAACTCTATAGCAGGAGATCTTCCTCATCTTTCAACTTCATGGAGCTGGCTTTGTGCACAGGAGTCATTGTCATGGTGGAACAGTCTTGGTGGCAACTGAATTGATTCGACTTCGGTGTAAATAAACAGATGACGAGTCTCTGGTTAATATTCAGTGTGTTTTGGTCACGAGTCCTTCCAGTTAGTCACCGTTTTACGACCAAGCTGACAGCAGAAACCACACACAGGGAATCATCACCAATTCTCTCGTGAACACAAACAAGAAGGAACAGAGGCGCGTCGTGACGTCTCACGCGTGTCTCGGGCACCGGACTCCGCGTCCGCCTCCCGAACGCCGCCTTCGGAGAGGAAATTCGAACTAATTATGCGTCTCGGGAGTGCCGAAGCCCATTTGCATAAAAGGACCTTGCAAAAAAGAAAGGATGAAATGGCCGTGTTAATTCTGCACAAATGAGCCATGATGAAGAGCTGTGCATAATTAAACACGCTAAAATTAATCTGCTACAGGAAAATTCCCGGTGTCGCATCCACGCCACCAGAAAGTATCGGGACACCGCCGTCTTTGGATGCAGTAGTGGAAGATTTTACTTGAACTACGAGACCCAAACCTGTTGCGGCACAAAGTCAGCTCCATGAAGATCTGCTTTCCATGAGTTGGAAGATCTCCTGCTATAGACCTCCAACCCTTTTGGGATGAATTGGAACCTACTCGACTAACTTCCATCAGTACCTGAACCTACCCTTAAAGTTGAATGAGCTCCAAAATCTACCCCAAAATCTAGTGGAACGTCCTCCTAGAAAAGTGGAGCTTATTAGAATAGATGGATAGATAGACAGACAAAAAGGGGGGGGAGAGAGAGAGAGAGAGAGAGAGAGAGAGAGAGAGAGAATGGCGTGTGTCCGTACTCCTAGTGCTGTTTTCTCCTCACGTCTCATCTCGTGTCTCACCTCATCTTGGCGTGGACGGTGAGCGAGTCGAGCAGGTTCATGGGCAGCGGCGTGGTGGAGCACGAGGCCATGCAGTTGGTTCCGGGGAGCGTGATGCGCACAGTGCCGTTACCGTAGATGGTCTCCACCAGGACCCCCATGGGCAGCGTGAAGCACTCTGAGTTAGTGGAGTACGCGTTACACAGCAGCGCTATTTTATAATCCGTCATGGGTAAGCTCTTAATACGCAAACTCTGCTGAAGAAACCTAAAGAGAGAGAGAGAGAGAGAGAGAGAGAGAGAGCGCGCGAGATAATGATAGAGGCCAACAGATGGAGAGAGACACCCAGACAGACAGAAAGAGACAAATTGAGAAAGAAAAAATGAAAAGAAAAAAAAAAAAAAACAAAGACAGAAGCAAAGAGACAAACATAAAGAGTAAGAGAGAGAGAGAGAGAAAAAAAGCAGATGGCAAAAGAGAAAAGGAAAGAGAGAAACAGATGGATACAGACAAAGAGGAAAAGTAAGAGAGATACAGAGAGAGAGAGAGAGAGAGAGAGAGCGAGAGAGAGAGAGAGAGAGAGAGAGAGAGAGAAACAATTATAACTACACATTACAGTGGGAGTAAAACTACTTTACAGTTCTGTGTGTGTGTGTGTGTGTGTGTGTGTGTGTGTGTGTGTGTGTGTGTGTGTGCGCGCGCGCAGTACTCGTGGTGGAGTTTGAGCGAGTGGGGGATGGGGATCTGCAGTTTGGAGTTGTCGTTCTGAGCTTTGCGGTTCAGGTGGATCCAGATGCAGGTCATGGCGAAGGCATGTGTTGACTGCGGCTTGTTGATGTCTGGTACTGGGATACACTGCACCCCACACACACACACACACACACACACACACACACACACACACACACACACACACACACACACACACACACACACACACTTTGTACCATGATATGCAAATAATTATTAATACATATAAATATAGCTCACATGTAACAACAAACAGCGCATGGATTCACCTCTAGAGGCCGAACTCGTAATGACGGCGTACCGGAACCCGGAAAAACTATCGGTATGGATTTTTTGTTTTCCAATTAATTAGCCAAAACCGATGAATCGCTCGTGCTCTAACTGCAAATGATTCGAATTATTACTGGAACATGTGTAAGGGGTTTCCTGACCTCTTTCTCAGGGTAAAGGAGATCAAACAGCTTCATGACAGGGAGGAAGTCGGCCAGCGCGTTCTTCTGGATGCTTCCCGATATGAACTGCAGCAGCACCCACATCAGGTGATCTCTGCCTTTGATCAGACCACGTCCGGCCAGCTACCACGCACACGCACACACACTCTTTTACATGGTTCCATTACTTATGATCTAACAGGAATGTCTACAGTTTGTTAGACTGGCAGTGTGTGTGTGTGTGTGTGTGTGTGTGTGTGTTCGCACCTTCTGATGCAGTGAAAGCACCATGTGAGGGAAGCTGGCGAACTGGAACAGGACAAAGAAGATGAGTTGACTGGACAGATGTTGCCACAGCAGCTGGCTGGTGCCACCGTCGTCAAACTGCTCCTCGGTCTCCGAGCGCTCCATGGCGTATACCACCAGGTCGACAAGCTGCTCCTCCAGCACGGGGCACCGCTGCTTGTGCTACACACACACACACACACACACACACACACACACACACACAGGTAGAGACAGAGCCAGAGGACACACACGCTTATGCACAGCCGCTAAAAAAAAATTTCGATCGAGTCTGTAGATTTCCTGAGGTACCGATCCACACGCTGTCATCCCTCTCGCGCTCGTGTGTTCTCGAAGACCGAAAAAAAAGAGAGGTAAAAACCAACGAAAAAACACGACACGAGACACGCATGAGCGTCAAACTCTTCACTGCACACAAGCATGGCATGACGGCTGCATGGCTGCACACACAAGCCTCGAGCGCGAGGAACGCTGAGAGACATGGAGGAACGCGGAGGCACACAAAGGGATGCTAAGGGATGCTGTGGAATGCCGAGGGACACTGAGAAACGTGGAGGAACCCTGGGGAACACGGAAAGACACTAAGAGACGCTAAGGAACTGAGCTGAGGAACTCGTAGGAATGTAGGAACTGTAAGAAACAATGAGGGATGCTCAGTTAAAGGATGCGATGGAACCATGAGGGATGTGGAGGAACCTTGCTGAGGAATAATACTCAGAGCGACCAATGAGGAAACTCTGCCCTCTTCTGGCAGGACGGCGGAATTAAACGACGAGCTCTGGAGGTTGTTCGACATCCACGGAAGGAGTCTCCAGTGCTTAGTTTTTACTTAGTATACAGTTATTTTATTTGAGTAACATTAGGTGTGGATACATTTGTGTGGCGAAATCGTCTACAGGACATGCCCCAATTCTCTCCAGCCAATGAAATCCGTGCGTATTTAATAGTCGGTAAAAATGCGTAAACGCTGATCTGCAGGTTATGTACATTTTTATGAAGTAGAAGGGCGTACGAATAAATGCGAGACCTACAATATAGATATATACAAAATACAGTTCCAGATCTAAAACGCCTGCCCCGGCCCGCCAGCCATGCCCCTCCCCCGCCTCACCTGCGATTACAATCTTTCTTTCTTTCTTTCTTTCTTTCTTTCTTTCTTTCGGCTTCTCCCGTTAGGGGTCGCCACAGCGGATCCTCCGCACGTTTGATTTGGCACATGTTTTACGCTGGATGCCCTTCCTAACGCAACCCTCCCCAATTTATCCGGGCTTGGGACCGGCACTAAGAGTGGCTGGGGATGGTTCCCTGACCGGGGATCGAACCCGGGTCGCAGCGGTGAGAGCGTCGCATCCTAACCACTAGACCACCAGGGGACCCTGCGTTACGTAAAAGCGTGAGGGAAATGACGGGGTCTGAGTAGAGAAAAGTACACAGTGTGGAAAACGGTGGGAATTCGGTCTACAGCGCAAACAAACAGACAATCAAAACAAATAAATAAACAAATAAACAGCGCAAGAAACAGAACCACAGATACACACATGCGCCAACCAGGGCTTGAAATTAACACGTCAGGCGATGACGTCTTTGTCATCAATTCAACATTGGGAGCCTCCTAAGGAGGAGCGTTTTTGGAACAGGAATTCACAAACTGGATAGATCAGTAAATTTTTTTATTGTGTGGCCGAAGGTTTGTGGACACCTGACTGTAAGGTCTTCCACATCTTCCAACCCGTGTGCACCAGATCTTCATGAACAGGTTTGGGCCTTCAATAAAAGGGAACATTTCATGCCCCCTGCATCCAAAAAAAGTCCTACGCAAGTGCGTTTCTCCAAATTTGTGGGAACCGTTTGGAAAAGAACCACATATGTGGGTGGAAAAAATGTCTGAACACTTTTGGCCTCAATCTTTATCGGAATGAAACGTATCGCTATCGTCTCTGGGGTGCATAAGTATTCAAACCCCCCCCAATGTAATAACCAGCAGTGATTGAAGGTCTTGCCCGAAGACACGTCCTGATCATCTGGGCACATCTGGATTCTGATTTATTTATTTATTTTTGCATATTTTCTACCTGGGAATAATTACCCTGAGAACACTGCACCATCTACCCCTCATGGTGCTCCCACCACCATGCTTTACATTAGGAAGGTTTTTTCCTGGAATTAGGATTGGCGAAAAAAGACCGAACAAAAGATTTCCACAGCCAAAAGTTTTTGGACACCCCAGCGTAAAATTGGTATGGGCTTTTTCAGCACCCCGTTCCGCATGGAGTCTACAATTTTCTGGGAAGACGTACCACTGGATTTGGTGGAGATTTTGTGGTCATTCTGCCGAAAGGGCATTAATAGGCCTGGGGATGCCGTTCCAATACCTCCCAATAGGTTTGGAGCTCTATAGCAGGAGATGTTTCACATCTTTTCTAATCCATGGAAAGGAGATCTTATTGGAGACTTCAGAAGGCATCGTTCATTAACAGGTTTTGGATCTCCTGGTTTAAGTGAAGGGAAAATAAGGAACACTGGGAGAAGTGTCTCATTTGATACAAATGAGCAGTTAAGGGCTCTGTTCAAGGGCCCATCAGTAGCCGCATGGATCAGAAGTAACCAAGTCATAGGTTTTGAGATCTTTTTGATTTTGAGAGACATGTTCCTCTGGGGTTCCTCCAGAAACTGGTATATTTATACTGAAAGCAGGTTGATGAGTTTCAACATGAGAAATCTTGTCAGATGGG
>NC_139601.1:16130371-16132871 GCF_946808225.1 Silurus aristotelis | reverse complement strand
GCTGACCCTCGGGGTAAAGCTTCCGGATCTCCGTCACGGCGAAATAAGCAGGCAGGAGACACGCGTTCCTGTCCAAGATATACTCCACCACCTGCACACACACACACACACACACACACACACACACACACACACACACACACACACACACACACACACACACAATACTACATGTAATCAACAAACGACTTAACAGTCAAATATATTCCATGTTAAATACAACCTTACTGATATTTCCAAGTGTATATCAGCAAACGGGCGCACTCTAGTGAACGATATCCTGGGTTAACACCAGAAAATGTATCCTGGGCTAGCTGTCTTAAATTATATCCTGGGATAACTCTAGTAAAGTATATTCAAGGTTAACCCCAGTCAAAATATAACCCAAGCTAACTGGAATGAAATTTATCCTGGGCTAACTGAAGAAAATGATAACGCCAATTAGAAAAATATATATCCTACACTAGGTCCAGTGAACTTTATCCTGGGCTCCCTCTAGTAAAATATATCCTGGGTTAGTTGCAGTAATTGTTTTCCTGATCTAGCTCCAATAAACTATTTCCTGGGTTAATCGCAGTAAACTACATCATGGTACAATAAAAGTATCCTGGGGTAACTCCAAAAAAAGAATCCTGGGATGCCGCCAGCCAAATTGATTCTGGGCTAATTCCAATCAAATATGTCCTGGGATAACTGCAGTTATACATGTACAGTATAGGGGTCCAATTCCAGTATATACACATTTCGAGTAATATCCCGGACTAGTTCCAGAAAAATACGTGCTGTGCTGCTGTACGTATAATATATTCCAGGATAATTCCTGCTCTTAATGGCTTTGGTTAGCTCTGGTAATAAAATATACTGTATCCCAAGATAAATCTGGTTAAATATGTTCTGGATCAGTTTCAGGAAAGTGCACCCTGGAAAACATCCTGTCATTCACATCCTGGGCTAATTCCAGATAAATGTATTCCAGTTTGATACCTTTTTTTTTTTTTAATGGGTTGGTAAAATATATATCCTGGGTTAAATCCAGTAAAATATATATCCTGGGTTAAATCCAGTAAAATATATATCCTGGGTTAAATCCAGTAAAATATATATTAGTAGGTGACACACCAAAATACATCCAAATGTGATAATGGCTCGAAATTAATCCTGGGAAAAATCCATTAACCCGGGATAGTACCTCAGGCTAATAATAATATAATAATGAGGTGAAGGTAAGGTTTACCTCTCGCGCTGGGAGGAGCTGCTGCACCACCGCTGAGCTAACCAGGTTCGGGATGGTCTGTGTTTTATCCAGCACAGCCTTCAGCAGGTCCCTCACACCCTGCACACACACACACACACACACACACACACACACACACACACTTACTTTAAACACGTCTCAGAAATGTCTTATTGCTAATAAAAGATGGTGCGCATCACTGTACCTTATAATCCACACCGCCAATTATCTTCCGGATCAGTTTGAAGGTCAGAGACCAGAGCTGAGTGCGTTCCCATTCCAGACATTCAGAGCCGATCAGCGCCTGACACACCATCCTGCGTGCGAGCGCACGCGCGCGCACACACACACACACACACACACACACACACTTAGACCTGCATCACACTGATCCAACAAATATTACCCCATTTTTTTGAGTCAGTAAAAGTCTCAGAAGAAATTAATTGGACTGAGTCAGGAGTCAGAACTGAATCAAAATGACAAAGGAGTCAGAATGAGTCAGGTGTCACTCGTCAGGAGTCTAACTCTTTCTGAATCTTTCCAATTCATACTGCCTCATTTTGAGTCAGAGCAACTCATTTACCCATTGTCTATCCTCGTTTCTAAACCGACTTTTTCCAGATTATAGACTCGCACTAACACCACATCTTCCCGCCTCTGACTCGCTCTGCCTCTCCTAACCGAATTGGGCTGTTTGTAGGAGCTGACAATAGACTCTTTTCAATCAGAACAGAGTTTACCAGTGCTGTGGTGTGTGTGTGTGTGTGTGTGTGTGTGTGTGTGTGTGTGTGTGTGTGTACCTGGGTGGCAGCAGGCTGGTCTCCACAGCCATGGCGAGGCAGTCGTAGAGGAAGGAGATGCGTTTGGGGCTGTGCTGGTTGTGTACGAAACGCACAATCCACAGCACACACTGCTCATGAGACTCCTACACACACACACACACACACACACACATAGTTAAACACTCTTCAGCTATATCACGTCTGATGCACCAAACACTGAGCAGACGAAACAGTTTCCTCTTTATTAGTCAAAATATGAATCAGCACGAATCAGAATGACTCGGGAGTCAGCACGAATCAGAATGACTCGGGAGTCAGCACGAATCAGAATGACTCGGGAGAATCAAACTGATTCAGAAAGAGTCAGACTGTGTAGTGCAAATGATTTGCTTCGTTGTGTTCAGCGAATCACGTTATTAGAAACGTCGGACACTACACGTTTCTCGGCCGACGAGGCAGATGACGTGAGAACACGTTTCCA